>NC_074687.1:9112367-9227367 GCF_029448725.1 Salvelinus fontinalis
GATAAAGAGACAGAGAGAGAGAGAGAGAGAGAGATAAAGAGAGAAAGAGAGAGAGAGAGAGAGAGAGAGAGAGAGAGAGAGAGAGATAGAGATATTGTCTACCTCATTTGCTTTGGCAATGTTAACACGTTTCCCATGCCAATAAAGCCCCTTGAATTGAATTGAATTGAATTGAATTGATAGATAGATAGATAGATAGATAGATAGATAGATAAAGAGAGAGAGAGGAAGTAGTAGAGGAATCAGTCTGGTCCTCAGTGACACTGACCACTAGTCACGTCCATTACCTCGTCATCCTTGGTGGGTGGGTTATAAGAAAGGTCTATTGTGGAGACAGGACAAAACCGTCTTTTACGAAGAATGTTTCGATTGTTACTGCATCTGTCCTCCCCTTCGCCTTCTCTCTCCTTCCTTTGTGCAGTTGCTTTCTGGGTTTGGTTTTGTCGTTTTTGCCCCCGTTCTCTCCTCTCTCCCTCCCTCCTCCAGCACCCTCCCCTGGATGGAGGTCATTTTATGGCTGTGTTCTGTTCTGTTCGTTGTCCCCTCACACCCAATGACACAGTGTCGTTTGAGACAGGGAAATTAGCAACAACCACTGACAAGGTGTGATCCCCACCGCCCTCAAAGGCCTCACTCTAAGTTTTTTTTATTCTACATCTGACAGGCTACGTCTAGCTTTTACAGGCTACGTCTGGCTATGACACGCTACGTCTGGCTTTTACAGGCTACGTCTGGCCTTTACAGGCAATGTCTGGCTTTTACAGGCTACGTCTGGCTTTTTCAGGCTATGTCTGGCTTTTACAGGCAATGTCTGGCTTTTACAGGCTACGTCTGTCTTTGACAGGCTACGTCTGGCTTTGACAGGCTATGTCTGGCTTTTACCAGCTACGTCTGCCTTTTACAGGCTACGTCTGGCTAAGATAGGCTACGTCTGGCTATGACAGGCTACGTCTGGCTTTTACAGGCAACGTCTGGCTATGACAGGCTACGTCTGGCTTTGACAGGCTACGTCTGACTTTGATACGCTACGTCTGACTTTGACAGGCTACGTCTGTCTTTAACAGCCTATGTCTAGCTTTGACAGGTTACGTCTGACTTTGACAGGCTATGTCTGGCTTTTACCAGCTACATCTGGCTTTTACAGGCTACGTCTGGCTAAGATAGGCTACGTCTGGCTAGATAGGCTACGTCTGGCTATGACAGGCTATGTCTGGCTTTTACCAGCTACGTCTGGCTTTTACAGGCTACGTCTGGCTAAGATAGGCTACGTCTGGCTTTTACAGGCTACGTCTGGCTTTTACAGGCTATGTCTGGCTATGACAGGCTACGTCTGGCTTTTACAGGCAACGTCTGGCTTTGACAGGCTACGTCTGGCTATGACAGGCTACGTCTGGCTTTTACAGGCAACGTCTGGCTTTGACAGGCTACGTCTGACAGGCTTAAAGCAGACACATGTATCACTACAAAGACATACAAACAATAGCTCTGTCCATCAGTAAAACTGTCTCATCAGACTACGGTCGGCTCGAAAACAACTCTTTGCCTTTTTATGAATGGAGAAATTGGAGTGTACTGTGTATTTGGAGATGAGCTACAAAGCTCAGTGACCAGTTTTCTGAACCTGAAAAAATGCATTCATCTCCCTAAGTCACTGCCTGTCCTTCTAACTGGACTATTGTACTAGAATCCTAAAGGGATCCCTTCCTAGACCTAGCACTACCCCATGATAATGTTCTTTCTAGCATGGACATATAGTGATTTCTAAAGCCCATTAGAGTCCAGCAGTCTCTTGTAGCCTCTTTTTCTGTGTGTGAGTGCGTGTGTGTGAATGTTATCTCTGATCTCTGTCCAGACCCTCCTCTAGGCTCCTTATCCCTGATTAAAGGTTAGTGGCTGTGCTGGCCAGAATGTCTTTGGCCTCTCCTCTCCTCCGCTAGCCAAGAATGTGTGGCAGGCAGAAGAGACATACCCTGTGGACCTGAGCTCTGATAGGGAAGAAGCAGTGATATGTATGTGGCTCTGCACTCTGATTGGACAGAATCAGGAAGTATTCCCCATGGCTTTTGATTCTGGTAGGTTAGAAGCAGAGATGCAGTGCCTTCGGAAAGTATTCAGACCCCTTGACTTTTTCCACAATTTGCTAGATTACAGCCTTATTCTCAAATTGATTAAATAGTTTTTTTCCCTCATCAGTCTACGCAAAATAACCCATAATGACATCACAATACCCCATAATGACATCACAATACTCCATAATGACATCACAAAACCCCATAATGACATCACAATACCCCATAATGACATCACAATACCCCATAATGACAAAGAAACACTGTTTTTTTCTCGATATTTTCGATAATTTATGAGAAAACTCCCCCGAAAATATCACATTTTCAAGTATGCACCCTTTAATCAGTACTTTGATGAAGCACCTTTGACAGTGATTACAGCCTTGAGTCTTCTTGGGTATGACGCTACTAGTTTGGCACACCTGAATTTGGAGAGTTTCTTCCTTCTTTTGCAGATAGGCTCAAGTTCTGTCAGGTTGGATGTGGAGTGTTGCTGCACAGCTATTTTCAGGTCTCTCCAGAGATGTTCCTGTAGCAGGCTAAGAAATAGGGGATATGTCTGCTGTTATGAGGTTTATGTCCTAACTGTAGTAGTACAGGGGATATGACTGCTGTTATTAGGTCTATATCCTAACTGTAGCAGTACAGGGGATATGTCTGCTGTTAGGAGGTGTATGTCCTAACTGTAGCAGGCTAGGGAATAGGGGATAAGGTGTTAGGAGTTGCATGTCCTAACTGTAGCAGGCTAGGGAATAGGTGATAAGGTGTTAGGAGTTGCATGTCCTAACTGTAGCAGGCTAGGGAATAGGGGATAAGGTGTTAGGAGTTGCATGTCCTAACTGTAGCAGGCTAGGGAATAGGGGATAAGGTGTTAGGAGTTGCATGTCCTAACTGTAGCAGTATAGTAGCTTGACTAGAAGCTGGATATCCTCAGGGGCAGGATGCAGGCCTGTTCTCTTCAATTTTCCTTTCAGGGAACTCCTGCTTGCTCCACTCTTATCCCCGCAACACTGCTGCTTGACTCATTGGAGCTCAGCCTTTGTCCATTGTGTGTGTGTTTTTCAATATTCAGGCCAGGGAGAGGTGTGTGCGTCTCAATATTCAGGCCAGGGAGAG
The DNA here is from genome assembly GCF_029448725.1 of Salvelinus fontinalis. Taxonomy (NCBI): domain Eukaryota; kingdom Metazoa; phylum Chordata; class Actinopteri; order Salmoniformes; family Salmonidae; genus Salvelinus; species Salvelinus fontinalis. The sequence goes on from NC_074687.1 coordinate 9,115,553, forward strand.
GTGTGTGTGTCTCAATATTCAGGCGAGGGAGAGGTGTGTGTGTCTCAATATTCAGGCCAGGGAGAGGTGTGTGCGTCTCAATATTCAGGCCAGGGAGAGGTGTGTGTGTCTCAATATTCAGGCCAGGGAGAGGTGTGCGTCTCAATATTCAGGCCAGGGAGAGGTGTGTGTGTCTCAATATTCAGGCGAGGGAGAGGTGTGTGTGTCTCAATATTCAGGCGAGGGAGAGGTGTGTGTGTCTCAATATTCAGGCCAGGGAGAGGTGTGTGTGTCTCAATATTCAGGCCAGGGAGAGATGTGTGTGTCTCAATATTCAGGCCAGGGAGAGGTGTGTGTGGGTGTACATTACTTGGTGGTAAGGTTGTTCAGTTCTGTCTGGCAGGCCTGCCCTCAGTGTAACAGGGGAATTTGTGTGTGTGTAAGTGTGTAAGTGTTTACGTGTGTGTGTGTGTGTGTGTGTGTAAGTGTGTGTACGTTTGTCTGTAAGTGAGTGTATGTAGGCTTGTGTGTGTGTGTGTGTGTGTGTGTGTGTGTGTGTGTGTGTGTGTGTGTGTGTGTGTGTGTGTGTGTGTGTGTGTGTGTGTGTGTGTGTGTGTGTGTGTGTGTGTGTGTGTGTGTGTGTGTGTGTGTGTGTGGGGCAGAGGAACAGGCTAATAATAGATTACTTCTGGCCCAGTTGGCCACAGGAAGGAGGTGGGGACAAGGAGATGAACCACGGGGGCCAAGGAGGGACAAACTAGAATATAGAACAGAAAACTAGAGCAAAGCTACTTTTTCTCATGCTTCACAAAAAAAGTTTTACTTCGAACTTGAGAAGTCTCATAATCAGGCACAAGGGACTTTAGCAGCAGTCTTGCTCTCCTTCACCATCTCCACTCTGGCCTCTTTTCTTAGTAGAATAAGCTGTAGAAGCTGATCTGACAACTTGTTTTGGCAGTGTCTAATATTTCTGGTAAAGTCTTTTTGGGACTTTTAGTCCTTGTACTTGCTGCTGGTAGTTTTACACTCTTGCTCCCAGTACTGGTAGTTTTACACTCTTGTTCCCAGTACTGGTAGTTTTACACTCTTGTTCCCAGTACTGGTTGTTTTACACTCTGGTTCCCAGTACTGGTAGTTTTACACTCTTGTTCCCAGTACTGGTAGTTTTACACTCTTGTTCCCAGTACTGGTAGTTTTACACTATTGCTCCCAGTACTGGTAGTTTTACACTCTTGTTCCCAGTACTGGTAGTTTTACACTCTTGTTCCCAGTACTGGTAGTTTTACACTCTTGTTCCCAGTACTGGTAGTTTTACACTCTGGTTCCCAGTACTGGTAGTTTTACACTCTTGTTCTCAGTACTGGTAGTTTTACACTCTTGTTCCCAGTACTGGTAGTTTTACACTCTTGTTCCCAGTACTGGTAGTTTTACACTCTTGTTCCCAGTACTGGTAGTTTTACACTCTTGTTCCCAGTACTGGTAGTTTTACACTCTTGCTCCCACCCTCTCTCTCAGTTATGCGGCCCTCATGATGTCTCTTAGTCAACCCTGTGTTCTGAAATCTCTGATTGGATTAGCCGTGCAACCTGCTCATTGGACAGTGAACTCATCTGTGTAGAGCAGCTCTGACCTTTAGATGAGTGACAGGAGCGCCTTATGAGTGGAGAAACACTCCTGCCGTGTGTGTATATGTGTGTGTCTGTGTATATGTGTGTGTTGTAAATACAGCTGAAGCCAACCTACCTACCCCAGTCCCATTGTCAAAAGATGTGTCGAGTGTAGACCCAGCTACCTACCTCCCCTACGGAGTCTATAACAAGGCTATGACTTCATAAGCCATGCGTGTCCCTCGCTATTTAAATCCTTACGCACTGGTTCTTTCATAGTCGTCACAGGCGAGCAGCGTTTGCCTTATAGGGTAGTCCGTAATGCGGTATTTCACCTTAATCCAGTTGAGGTATTTAGGCTTTAAACGCTGCTACGTAAAAGGAGGAATTAACATTTGAAGCATGTAAACAGTCAAGCCAAGTGGCCAGTGTTTGGCTTGAGGCCTCTCTGCATAGGGCAGACGTAGAAGCTGCCCTTAACCATATATCTAGGATCTGATTCACCTAACCCAGCCCTAACTGTAACCATAAAGTTGATTTATCTGGCAGCCAGTTTCATTTTCAATACCATCTCTGTTGTTTTAGCTATATTTGCATTAGGTTTAACTTTGCTCAACTCTGGTCAGATCGCCAATGTTCGCAGAGTGCCCTGGTGTATTCCAATTGTCATTCTTGAGTAAAATAAAAAATACCTTTAATAGAAAATTACTCAAGTAAAAGTGAAAGTCACCCATTAAAATACTACTTGAGTAAAAGTCTAAAACTATATGGTTATAAATATATTTAAATATCAAAGTAAATGTAATAGTTAAAATATACGTAATTATCAAAAGTAAAAGTAGAACTATAAATTATTTCACATTCCTTAATTAAGTAAACCCGACGGCACAATATTTATTTATTTTTACAGATAGCCAAAGGCACACTCCAACACTCCAACACTCCAACACTCCAACACTCCAACACACCAACACTCCAAGACTCCAACACTCCAACACTCCAACACTCCAAGACTCCAACACTCCAACACTCCAACACTCCAAGACTCCAACACTCCAACACTCCAACACTCCAACACTCCAACACTCCAACACACCAACACTCCAACACTCCAACACTCCAACACTCCAACACTCCAAGACTCCAACACTCCAACACACCAACACTCCAACACTCCAACACTCCAACACACCAACACTCCAACACTCCAACACTCCAACACTCCAACACTCCAACACACCAACACTCCAACACTCCAACACTCCAACACTCCAACACTCCAACACTCCAACACCCCAACACTCCAACACTCCAACACTCCAACACTCCAACACTCCAAGACTCCAAGACTCCAACACACCAACACTCCAACACTCCAACACTCCAACACTCCAACACTCCAAGACTCCAACACTCCAACACTCCAACACACCAACACACCAACACTCCAACACTCCAACACTCCAAGACTCCAACACTCCAACACTCCAACACTCCAACACACCAACACTCCAACACTCCAACACTCCAACACTCCAACACTCCAACACTCCAACACTCCAACACACCAACACTCCAACACTCCAACACTCCAACACTCCAACACTCCAACACCCCAACACTCCAACACACCAACACTCCAACACTCCAACACTTGGACATCATTTACAAACAAAGCAATTGTGTTTAGTGAGTCCGCCAGATCAGAGGCAGTAGAGATAACCAGGGATGTTTTCTTGATAAGTGTGCAAATTGGACCATTTTCCTGTCCTAAGCATTTGAAATGTAACATACTTTTGGGTGTCAGGGAAAATGTACTGAGTAAAAAGTACATTATTTTCTTTTGGAATGTATATATATATATAGATGCATATATTTTTGCCTCTATTTAACAAGGCAAGTCAGTTAAGAACAAATTCTTACTTACAATGACGGTCTACCCCAGCCAAACCCTAGCCCGGACTCCCAATCACAGCCAGTTGTGATACAGCCTGGAATCAAACCAGGGTCTGTAGTGACGCCTCTAGCACTGAGATGCAGTGTCTTAGACCCCTGCGCCACTTGGGAGCCCCCAAAATGTACTCGAGTAAAAGTTAAAGTTTTCAAAAATATAAATAGTAAAGTCAAGTACCCCAAAAACTACTTAAGTAGTACTTTAAAGTTTTTATACTTAAGTACTACTTTACACCACTGGTGTATTCCGCTTCCATTGAAAATGAGTGATTTCTTGTTATTTGCTGAAAGTGGTATGCTTTACAAAATATGCACTAAGCAGCAGCGAGCACATGTTTTATTAGGCGTATCCAGGCTGTTAGTTAGTGAGACAGTGAGTTATCCGTATCCAGGCTGTTAGTTAGTGAGACTTATCCAAGCTGGCGTAGCAGTGTAGACGTCTTTGTCCTGTCGTGTCCCGTGTCCCTTGTATATATCTTTTTACATCTTTTTCTTCGCATATCTTTTAAAAATACTTTCTTAAACCTCAACTTCTAAATACTCTCCTGCAACCCGCCTCACCCAATGTGGCGTGGATCTGCTTTTTTCTAAAGTATTTCTATTTACTTCTGATCTGGAATCCATCTACTGAAGATAGCCAGCTAACTGCCTACCAGCTATCAGTTAGCAAACCATTGCTAGCGGTCATCAGCTAACCTTTAGCTCGGTAAGCTCTCGCTAGTTCGAACAACGTGACTAAAACCAGAGCATAACGGACCTTTTTCTCTCCATATCCCCGGATTCCTACCGCAAACTCTGAACATTTTCATCTGGATCTTCGCAACTACCTAACCACAATCCCGGGTGACCACTCCTGGCTAGCGTTTACATCCCGGAGCAGGCACCAATTAGCCTGAAGCTAGCCCGGCTAGGGCTCCTGTGCTACCACTGAAGCCCACTCCTGGGCTACAATATCCGGACCCCTTTACTGCCGGTACGGAGCACGGAACCCCGCCGATCCTCTACGACTGGAATACCGACATAATCTGCCCGAGGACTCCAACAGGCCCCTCAGGCGTGTCGCCCGCTGAAGGCCCATCCTGCTAACCTACTAGGCCTGTTAGCTACCTAGAGCTACCTGGAACCCTGCTAATTCCACGACTGGTCTATCGACGTCACCGCACGAAGAGGCAAAAACAGACTTACCCCCCCATCGCGACGTCCCCCAAAGGCTAACTTGCCTGCCCCGGTCTGCTAACTGCTAGCTTATCTTGCAGCTAGCGCAGCCAGGAAGCTAGCACCAGTTAGCAAACACAATTCTACAATTCACAACCTCTCTTTCGCCATCGCTATCCGGCTTGGATTCTCTGTCGACACGACCACGTCTGGTCTGCAGACGTGCCCTCAACCGGCCTCCGTCTGAGCAGACCCCCTCCGTCTGAGCAGACCACCCGCCGGGCTACTAACTTTAAACGCGTGCTAGCTTAGTGGAGGCCTCACTGCTCCATCTACGGCTGCCCCCTGGACACTATGATCACTTGGCTACATAACTGATGCCTGCTTGACTGTCCATTAATTCATGGTACTCCCTTCTGTTTATTTGTGTTTTATCTGTCGGCTCTGTGCCTTAACTCAGGATCTGTGTGTAGTTAATCCGACCCTCTCTGCCTAGTCGTCGCCATTTTTACCTTCTGTTGCTGTGTTAGCTGACTAGCTGCTGTTATCTCACCTGTTGTTTTAGCTAGCTCTCCCAATCATGACCTGCAATCACTTTATGCCTTATTGTATGTCTCTCTCAAATATCAATATGCCTTGCATACTGTTGTTCAGGCTAGTTATCATTGTTTTGGTTTGCAATGGACCCCGTAGTTCCACTCTCCGTACCTCTGATACCTCCTTTGTCCCACCCCCCACACATGCGGTGACCTCACCCATTGAGACCAGCATGTCCAGAGATACAACCTCTCTTATCATCACCCAGTGCCTGGGCTTGCCTCCGCTGTACCCGTGCCCCACCATACCCTGGTCTGCACATTATGCCCAGAATCTATTCTACCACGCCCATAAATCTGCTCCTTTTATTCCTTGTCCCCAACGCTCTAGGCGACCAGTTTTGATAGCCTTTAGCCGCACCCTCATCCTACTACTCCTCTGTTCCTCGGGTGATGTGGAGGTAAACCCAGGCCCTGCATGTCCCCAGTCACCCTCATTTGTTGACTTCTGTGATCGAAAAAGCCTTGGCCTCATGCATGTCAACATCAGAAGCCTCCTCCCTAAGTTTGCCTTACTCACCGCTTTAGCACACTCTGCCAACCCTGATGTCCTTGCCGTGTCTGAATCCTGGCTTAGGAAGGCCACCAAAAACTCTGAGATTTCCATACCCAACTATAACACTTTCCGTCAAGATAGAACTGCCAAAGGGGGAGGAGTTGCAATCTACTGCAGAGATAGCCTGCAAAGTTCTGTCATACTTTCCAAGTCTATGCCCAAACAGTTCGAACTTCTAATTTTAAAAATTAATCTCTCCAGAAATAAGTCTCTCACTGTTGCCGCCTGCTACCGACCCCCCTCAGCTCCCAGCTGTGCCCTGGACACCATCTGTGAATTGATCGCTCCCCATCTAGCTTCAGAGTTTGTTCTGTTAGGTGACCTAAACTGGGATATGCTTAACACCCCGGCAGTCCTACAATCTAAGCTTGATGCCCTCAATCTCACACAAATCATCAAGGAACCCACCAGGTACAACCCTAAATCCGTAAACAAGGGCACCCTAATAGACATTATCCTGACCAACTTGCCCTCCAAATACACCTCTGCTGTCTTCAATCAAGATCTCAGCGATCACTGCCTCATTGCCTGTATCCGCCACGGGTCCACGGTCAAATGACCACCCCTCATCACTGTCAAACGCTCCCTAAAACACTTCTGCGAGCAGGCCTTTCTAATCGACCTGGCCCGGGTACCCTGGAAGGATATTGACCTCATCCCGTCAGTTGAGGATGCCTGGTCATTCTTTAAAAGTTACTTCCTCACCATATTAGACAAGCATGCTCCGTTCAAAAAATGCAGAACCAAGAACAGATATAGCCCTTGGTTCACTCCAGACCTGACTGCCCTCGACCAGCACAAAAACATCCTGTGGCGAACTGCAATAGCATCGAAGAGCCCCCGCGATATGCAACTGTTCAGGGAAGTCAGGAACCAATACACGCAGTCAGTCAGGAAAGCTAAGGCCAGCTTTTTCAAGCAGAAATTTGCATCCTGTAGCTCTAACTCCAAAAAGTTCTGGGATACTGTCAAGTCCATGGAAAACAAGAGCACCTCCTCCCAGCGCCCACTGCACTGAGGCTAGATAACACGGTCACCACTGATAAGTCCGTGATAATCGAAAACTTCAACAAACATTTCTCAATGGCTGGCCATGCCTTCCACCTGGCGACTCCAACCTTGGCCAACAGCCCCGCCCCCCCCCGCTGCTACTCGCCCAAGCCTCCCCAGCTTCTCCTTTACCCATATCCAGATAGCAGATGTCCTGAAAGAGCTGGAAAACCTGGACCCATACAAATCAGCTGGGCTTGACAATCTGGACCCCCTATTTCTGAAACTGTCCGCCGCCATTGTCGCACCCCCTATTACCAGCCTGTTCAACCTCTCCTTCGTATCATCTGAGATCCCCAAGGATTGGAAAGCTGCCGCTGTCATCCCCCTCTTCAAAGGGGGAGACACCCTGGACCCAAACTGTTACAGACCTATATCCATCCTGCCCTGCCTAGCTAAGGTCTTCGAAAGCCAAGTCAACAAACAGATCACTGACCATCTCGAATCCCACCGTACCTTCTCCGTTGTGCAATCCGGTTTCCGAGCCGGTCACGTGTGCACCTCAGCCACGCTCAAGGTACTAAACGATATCATAACCGCCATCGATAAAAGACATTACTGTGCAGCCGTCTTCATCGACCTGGCCAAGGCTTTCGACTCTGTCAATCACCATATTCTTATCGGCAGACTCAATAGCCTCGGTTTTTCTAATGACTGCCTTGCCTGGTTCACCAACTACTTTGCAGACAGAGTTCAGTGTGTCAAATCGGAGGGCATGTTGTCCGGTCCTCTGGCAGTCTCTATGGGGGTACCACAGGGTTCAATTCTCGGGCCGACTCTTTTCTCTGTATACATCAATGATGTTGCTCTTGCTGCGGGCGATTCCCTGATCCACCTCTACGCAGACGACACCATTCTGTATACTTCCGGCCCTTCCCTGGACACTGTGCTATCTAACCTCCAAACGAGCTTCAATGCCATACAACACTCCTTCCGTGGCCTCCAACTGCTCTTAAACGCTAGTAAAACCAAATGCATGCTTTTCAACCGTTCGCTGCCTGCACCCGCACGCCCGACTAGCATCACCACCCTGGACGGTTCCGACCTAGAATATGTGGACATCTATAAGTACCTAGGTGTCTGGCTAGACTGCAAACTCTCCTTCCAGACTCATATCAAACATCTCCAATCCAAAATCAAATCTAGAGTCGGCTTTCTATTCCGGAACAAAGCCTCCTTCACTCACGCCGCCAAACTTACCCTAGTAAAACTGACTATCCTACCGATCCTCGACTTCGGCGATGTCATCTACAAAATAGCTTCCAATACTCTACTCAGCAAACTGGATGCAGTTTATCACAGTGCCATCCGTTTTGTTACTAAAGCACCTTATACGACCCACCACTGTGACCTGTATGCCCTAGTCGGCTGGCCCTCGCTACATGTTCGTCGTCAGACCCACTGGCTCCAGGTCATCTACAAGGCTATGCTAGGTAAAGTGCCGCCTTATCTCAGTTCACTGGTCACGATGGCTACACCCACTCGTAGCACGCGCTTCAGCAGGTGTATCTCACTGATCATCCCTAAAGCCAAAACCTCATTTGGACGCCTTTCCTTCCAGTTCTCTGCTGCCTGCGACTGGAACGAATTGCAAAAATCTCTGAAGTTGGAGACTTTTATCTCCCTCAACAACTTTAATAATCTGCTATCCGAGCAGCTAACCGATCGCTGCAGCTGTACATAGTCCATCTGTAAACTACCCACCCAATTTACCTACCTCACCCCCATACTGCTTTTATTTATTTACTTTTCTGCTCTTTTGCACACCAGTATCTCTTCTTGCACATGATCATCTGATGATTTACCACTCCAGTGTTAATCTGCTAAATTGTAATTATTCGATTTATTGCCTACCTCATGCCTTTTGCACACATTGTATATAGATTCTCTTTTTTCTACCATGTTATTGACTTGTTTATTGTTTACTCCATGTGTAACTCTGTGTTGTTGTCTGTTCACACTGCTATGCTTTATCTTGGCCAGGTCGCAGTTGCAAATGAGAACTTGTTCTCAACTAGCCTACCTGGTTAAATAAAGGTGAAATAAAATAAATAAATAAAAGACAGTGAGTTATCCGTATCCAGGCTGTTAGTGAGACAGTGAGTTATCCGTATCCAGGATGTTAGTTAGTGAGACAGTGAGTTATCCGTATCCAGGCTGTTAGTTAGTGAGACAGTGAGTTATCCGTATCCAGGCTGTTAGTTAGTGAGACAGTGAGTTATCCGTATCCAGGCTGTTAGTTAGTGAGACAGTGAGTTATCCGTATCCAGGATGTTAGTTAGTGAGACAGTGAGTTATCCGTATCCAGGCTGTTAGTTAGTGAGACAGTGAGTTATCCGTATCCAGGCTGTTAGTTAGTGAGACAGTGAGTTATCCATATCCAGGCTGTGTTAGTTAGTGAGACAGTGAGTTATCCGTATCCCGTCTGTTAGTTAGTGAGACAGTGAGTTATCCGTATCCAGGCTGTTAGTTAGTGAGACAGTGAGTTATCCGTATCCAGGATGTTAGTTAGTGAGACAGTGAGTTATCCATATCCAGGCTGTTAGTTAGTGAGACAGTGAGTTATCCATATCCAGGCTGTTAGTTAGTGAGACAGTGATTTATCCGTATCCAGGCTGTATTAGTTAGTGAGACAGTGAGTTATCCGTATCCAGGCTGTTAGTTAGTGAGACAGTGAGTTATCCTGTTGGGGATGGGGGCGCTGTTTAGACTATTTATGCTAATTTGGCTAATTTTTTAAACGGCTTCCCACAAAATCCTTGATCGTACAATATGCATATTATTATTATTATTGGATAGAAAACAGTCTATAGTTTCTATAGGAGTTGAAATTTTGTCTCTAAGTGGAACAGAGCCCATTCTACAGCAATTTCCCTGACATGGAGTCAGATTTGAGAAATGTTGGCCACTCTTCTGAAGTCAGTTAAAAGGGCACTGTCGTTGCTATGACTATACGGACACTTCTTACGTCTTCCCCTGGATGCCTTTACGTGATGACGATTCCAACGGGGTCGATTGCGCGTTCACAGGCCCTACAAATGAAAAAACCCTGAAGCTAGTCATTCTTTGGGAGCTGCGTCATGAGCCTAGAGTACACCGGCGCGCACCTGTTCCAAGCGTTAGTTTAGCCTGTTATATTTCTCCGGTCATCTTTTCACTCGTTATAGGAGTTAAAAACATCATAAGGTAGTTAATTTAAAGCGTTTTATAGCAATTTATATCCGTTTAGTGCGATTTTGGGACATTTATTTTTGCAACGATGTGAAAAGTTGGGCACGCTTTTCAGTTCATCCCGAACGCAGTTGACATTTCCACATGGCAAGAGGACAGCTTTCCACCAAAAGACGATTTCTCCCAAGAAAGGATCCTTTGCCCAAGATACTGATGGAAGAACAGCTCAAGGTAGGACATTTTTATTATGATAAATCGTGTTTCTGTCGAAACATTTTAGTGGCTTAGGACGCCATGTTTTTTGACGTAGCTTCGCTTGGCGCAAACTGTATTGAAAAGTAAGGATAAATTAAAAAATGTAATAACGCAATTGTATTAAGAATTAAATTGTCTATCAATCCCTGTCCACCCTATATTTTTTAGTCACGTTTATGAGTATTTATGTATAAGAGTAGATCACTGTCTAAGTGGCGCAAGGACTTTTTCTTTACCAGCTTGTCTACATTTCACATTGTCTAACCATGATTTTGGTGGCTAAATATAAACATTTTCGATCAAACTGTATATGCATGTTGTAATGTGATGTTACAGGAGTGTCATCGGAAGAATTCTGAGAAGGTTAGTGAAAAAATTAATATCTTTTGGCGATGTTGACTTTTATCGCTCACTTTGGCTAGAATCAATGCTGGGCTGCTAATTGCTATGTGCTAAGCTAATATAACGATTTATTGTGTTTTCGCTGTAAGACACTTAGAAAATCTGAAATATTGTCTGTATTCACAGGATCTGTGTCTTTCGATTCGTGTATGCTGTGTATTTTTACGAAATGTTTGATGATTAGTAGTTAGGTAAACACGTTGCTCATTGTAATTATTCTAGTCCATTTGTGATGGTGGGTGCAATTGTAAACTATGCCATCTACCTGAAATATGCACTTTTTTCTAACAAAACCTATCCCATACCATAAATATGTTATCAGACTGTCATCTAATGAGTTTTTTTGTTGGTTAGGGGCTATAAATATCTTAGTTTAGCCGAATTGGTGATGGCTACTGGTGTTGGTGGACAAATAAAAGATGGTGGATTATGCTAATGTGTTTTTAGGTAATAGATGTACATCTTTACATATTGTGTCTTCCCTGTAAAACATTTTAAAAATCGGAAATGTTGACTGGATTCACAAGATCTGTGTCTTTCATTAGCTGTATTGGACTTTAATGTGTGAAAGTTAAATATTTTAAAAAAATATTTTTTTTGAATTTCGCGGCAATGGTTTTTCAGTGGGGGGGGGGGGGGGGGGGTGTGCCGCTAGCGCCACGCTGATCCTAGACAGGTTTAACCATATCCAGGCTGTATTAGTTAGTGAGACAGTGAGTTATCCGTATCCAGGCTGTTAGTTAGTGAGACAGTGAGTTATCCATATCCAGGCTGTGTTAGTTAGTGAGACAGTGAGTTATCCGTATCCAGGCTGTTAGTTAGTGAGACAGTGAGTTATCCGTATCCAGGCTGTTAGTTAGTGAGACAGTGAGTTATCCATATCCAGGCTGTTAGTTAGTGAGACAGTGAGTTATCCGTATCCAGGCTGTTAGTTAGTGAGACAGTGAGTTATCCGTATCCAGGATGTTAGTTAGTGAGACAGTGAGTTATCCGTATCCAGGCTGTTAGTTAGTGAGACAGTGAGTTATCCATATCCAGGCTGTTAGTTAGTGAGACAGTGAGTTATCCGTATCCAGGCTGTTAGTTAGTGAGACAGTGAGTTATCCGTATCCAGGATGTTAGTTAGTGAGACAGTGAGTTATCCGTATCCAGGCTGTTAGTTAGTGAGACAGTGAGTTATCCGTATCCAGGCTGTGTTAGTTAGTGAGACAGTGAGTTATCCGTATCCAGGCTGTGTTAGTTAGTGAGACAGTGAGTTATCCATATCCAGGCTGTTAGTTAGTGAGACAGTGAGTTATCCGTATCCAGGCTGTGTTAGTTAGTGAGACAGTGAGTTATCCATATCCAGGCTGTTAGTTAGTGAGACAGTGAGTTATCCGTATCCAGGCTGTGTTAGTTAGTGAGACAGTGAGTTATCCATATCCAGGCTGTGTTAGTTAGTGAGACAGTGAGTTATCCGTATCCAGGCTGTTAGTTAGTGAGACAGTGAGTTATCCGTATCCAGGCTGTGTTAGTTAGTGAGACAGTGAGTTATCCATATCCAGGCTGTTAGTTAGTGAGACAGTGAGTTATCCATATCCAGGCTGTTAGTTAGTGAGACAGTGAGTTATCCATATCCCGTCTGTTAGTTAGTGAGACAGTGAGTTATCCATATCCAGGCTGTTAGTTAGTGAGACAGTGAGTTATCCGTATCCAGGCTGTTAGTTAGTGAGACAGTGAGTTATCCGTATCCAGGCTGTTAGTTAGTGAGACAGTGAGTTATCCGTATCCAGGCTGTTAGTTAGTGAGACAGTGAGTTATCCATATCCAGGCTGTTAGTTAGTGAGACAGTGAGTTATCCGTATCCAGGCTGTTAGTTAGTGAGACAGTGAGTTATCCGTATCCAGGCTGTTAGTTAGTGAGACAGTGAGTTATCCGTATCCTGGCTGTATTAGTTAGTGAGACAGTGAGTTATCCGTATCCAGGCTGTGTTAGTTAGTGAGACAGTGAGTTATCCATATCCAGGCTGTTAGTTAGTGAGACAGTGAGTTATCCGTATCCAGGCTGTTAGTTAGTGAGACAGTGAGTTATCCGTATCCAGGCTGTTAGTTAGTGAGACAGTGAGTTATCCATATCCAGGCTGTTAGTTAGTGAGACAGTGAGTTATCCGTATCCAGGCTGTTAGTTAGTGAGACAGTGAGTTATCCGTATCCAGGCTGTATTAGTTAGTGAGACAGTGAGTTATCCATATCCAGGCTGTTAGTTAGTGAGACAGTGAGTTATCCGTATCCAGGCTGTTAGTTAGTGAGACAGTGAGTTATCCGTATCCAGGCTGTTAGTTAGTGAGACAGTGAGTTATCCGTATCCAGGCTGTTAGTTAGTGAGACAGTGAGTTATCCATATCCAGGCTGTTAGTTAGTGAGACAGTGAGTTATCCGTATCCAGGCTGTTAGTTAGTGAGACAGTGAGTTATCCGTATCCAGGCTGTTAGTTAGTGAGACAGTGAGTTATCCGTATCCAGGCTGTATTAGTTAGTGAGACAGTGAGTTATCCGTATCCAGGCTGTGTTAGTTAGTGAGACAGTGAGTTATCCATATCCAGGCTGTTAGTTAGTGAGACAGTGAGTTATCCGTATCCAGGCTGTTAGTTAGTGAGACAGTGAGTTATCCGTATCCAGGCTGTTAGTTAGTGAGACAGTGAGTTATCCATATCCAGGCTGTTAGTTAGTGAGACAGTGAGTTATCCGTATCCAGGCTGTTAGTTAGTGAGACAGTGAGTTATCCGTATCCAGGCTGTTAGTTAGTGAGACAGTGAGTTATCCGTATCCAGGCTGTATTAGTTAGTGAGACAGTGAGTTATCCGTATCCAGGCTGTTAGTTAGTGAGACAGTGAGTTATCCGTATCCAGGCTGTTAGTTAGTGAGACAGTGAGTTATCCGTATCCAGGCTGTTAGTTAGTGAGACAGTGAGTTATCCGTATCCAGGCTGTATTAGTTAGTGAGACAGTGAGTTATCCGTATCCAGGCTGTGTTAGTTAGTGAGACAGTGAGTTATCCATATCCAGGCTGTTAGTTAGTGAGACAGTGAGTTATCCGTATCCAGGCTGTTAGTTAGTGAGACAGTGAGTTATCCGTATCCAGGCTGTTAGTTAGTGAGACAGTGAGTTATCCGTATCCAGGCTGTTAGTTAGTGAGACAGTGAGTTATCCGTATCCAGGCTGTATTAGTTAGTGAGACAGTGAGTTATCCGTATCCAGGCTGTTAGTTAGTGAGACAGTGAGTTATCCATATCCAGGCTGTTAGTTAGTGAGACAGTGAGTTATCCGTATCCAGGCTGTTAGTTAGTGAGACAGTGAGTTATCCATATCCAGGCTGTATTAGTTAGTGAGACAGTGAGTTATCCATATCCAGGCTGTTAGTTAGTGAGACAGTGAGTTATCCATATCCAGGCTGTTAGTTAGTGAGACAGTGAGTTATCCGTATCCAGGCTGTTAGTTAGTGAGACAGTGAGTTATCCGTATCCAGGCTGTTAGTTAGTGAGACAGTGAGTTATCCGTATCCAGGCTGTTAGTTAGTGAGACAGTGAGTTATCCGTATCCAGGCTGTGTTAGTTAGTGAGACAGTGAGTTATCCATATCCAGGCTGTTAGTTAGTGAGACAGTGAGTTATCCGTATCCAGGATGTTAGTTAGTGAGACAGTGAGTTATCCATATCCAGGCTGTTAGTTAGTGAGACAGTGAGTTATCCATATCCAGGCTGTTAGTTAGTGAGACAGTGAGTTATCCATATCCAGACTGTTAGTTAGTGAGACAGTGAGTTATCCGTATCCAGGCTGTTAGTTAGTGAGACAGTGAGTTATCCGTATCCAGGATGTTAGTTAGTGAGACAGTGTTATCCGTATCCAGGCTGTTAGTTAGTGAGACAGTGAGTTATCCATATCCAGGCTGTTAGTTAGTGAGACAGTGAGTTATCCGTATCCAGGCTGTTAGTTAGTGCGACAGTGAGTTATCCGTATCCAGGCTGTTAGTTAGTGAGACAGTGAGTTATCCGTATCCAGGCTGTTAGTTAGTGAGACAGTGAGTTATCCATATCCAGGCTGTTAGTTAGTGAGACAGTGAGTTATCCATATCCAGGCTGTTAGTTAGTGAGACAGTGAGTTATCCGTATCCAGGCTGTTAGTTAGTGAGACAGTGAGTTATCCGTATCCAGGCTGTGTTAGTTAGTGAGACAGTGAGTTATCCGTATTCAGGCTGTTAGTTAGTGAGACAGTGAGTTATCCATATCCAGGCTGTTAGTTAGTGAGACAGTGAGTTATCCGTATCCAGGCTGTGTTAGTTAGTGAGACAGTGAGTTATCCATATCCAGGCTGTGTTAGTTAGTGAGACAGTGAGTTATCCGTATCCAGGCTGTGTTAGTTAGTGAGACAGTGAGTTATCCATATCCAGGATGTTAGTTAGTGAGACAGTGAGTTATCCGTATCCAGGCTGTGTTAGTTAGTGAGACAGTGAGTTATCCGTATCCAGGCTGTTAGTTAGTGAGACAGTGAGTTATCCGTATCCAGGCTGTTAGTTAGTGAGACAGTGAGTTATCCATATCCAGGCTGTTAGTTAGTGAGACAGTGAGTTATCCATATCCAGGCTGTTAGTTAGTGAGACAGTGAGTTATCCATATCCAGGCTGTTAGTTAGTGAGACAGTGAGTTATCCGTATCCAGGCTGTTAGTTAGTGAGACAGTGAGTTATCCGTATCCAGGCTGTTAGTTAGTGAGACAGTGATTTATCCGTATCCAGGCTGTTAGCTAGTGAGACAGTGAGTTATCCATATCCAGGCTGTTAGTTAGTGAGACAGTGAGTTATCCATATCCAGGCTGTTAGTTAGTGAGACAGTGAGTTATCCATATCCAGGCTGTTAGTTAGTGAGACAGTGAGTTATCCGTATCCAGGCTGTTAGTTAGTGAGACAGTGAGTTATCCGTATCCAGGCTGTGTTAGTTAGTGAGACAGTGAGTTATCCGTATTCAGGCTGTTAGTTAGTGAGACAGTGAGTTATCCATATCCAGGCTGTTAGTTAGTGAGACAGTGAGTTATCCGTATCCAGGCTGTGTTAGTTAGTGAGACAGTGAGTTATCCATATCCAGGCTGTGTTAGTTAGTGAGACAGTGAGTTATCCGTATCCAGGCTGTGTTAGTTAGTGAGACAGTGAGTTATCCATATCCAGGATGTTAGTTAGTGAGACAGTGAGTTATCCGTATCCAGGCTGTGTTAGTTAGTGAGACAGTGAGTTATCCGTATCCAGGCTGTTAGTTAGTGAGACAGTGAGTTATCCGTATCCAGGCTGTTAGTTAGTGAGACAGTGAGTTATCCATATCCAGGCTGTTAGTTAGTGAGACAGTGAGTTATCCATATCCAGGCTGTTAGTTAGTGAGACAGTGAGTTATCCATATCCAGGCTGTTAGTTAGTGAGACAGTGAGTTATCCGTATCCAGGCTGTGTTAGTTAGTGAGACAGTGAGTTATCCATATCCAGGCTGTTAGTTAGTGAGACAGTGAGTTATCCGTATCCAGGATGTTAGTTAGTGAGACAGTGAGTTATCCATATCCAGGCTGTTAGTTAGTGAGACAGTGAGTTATCCATATCCAGGCTGTTAGTTAGTGAGACAGTGAGTTATCCATATCCAGACTGTTAGTTAGTGAGACAGTGAGTTATCCGTATCCAGGCTGTTAGTTAGTGAGACAGTGAGTTATCCGTATCCAGGATGTTAGTTAGTGAGACAGTGTTATCCGTATCCAGGCTGTTAGTTAGTGAGACAGTGAGTTATCCATATCCAGGCTGTTAGTTAGTGAGACAGTGAGTTATCCGTATCCAGGCTGTTAGTTAGTGCGACAGTGAGTTATCCGTATCCAGGCTGTTAGTTAGTGAGACAGTGAGTTATCCGTATCCAGGCTGTTAGTTAGTGAGACAGTGAGTTATCCATATCCAGGCTGTTAGTTAGTGAGACAGTGAGTTATCCATATCCAGGCTGTTAGTTAGTGAGACAGTGAGTTATCCGTATCCAGGCTGTTAGTTAGTGAGACAGTGAGTTATCCGTATCCAGGCTGTGTTAGTTAGTGAGACAGTGAGTTATCCGTATTCAGGCTGTTAGTTAGTGAGACAGTGAGTTATCCATATCCAGGCTGTTAGTTAGTGAGACAGTGAGTTATCCGTATCCAGGCTGTGTTAGTTAGTGAGACAGTGAGTTATCCATATCCAGGCTGTGTTAGTTAGTGAGACAGTGAGTTATCCGTATCCAGGCTGTGTTAGTTAGTGAGACAGTGAGTTATCCATATCCAGGATGTTAGTTAGTGAGACAGTGAGTTATCCGTATCCAGGCTGTGTTAGTTAGTGAGACAGTGAGTTATCCGTATCCAGGCTGTTAGTTAGTGAGACAGTGAGTTATCCGTATCCAGGCTGTTAGTTAGTGAGACAGTGAGTTATCCATATCCAGGCTGTTAGTTAGTGAGACAGTGAGTTATCCATATCCAGGCTGTTAGTTAGTGAGACAGTGAGTTATCCATATCCAGGCTGTTAGTTAGTGAGACAGTGAGTTATCCGTATCCAGGCTGTTAGTTAGTGAGACAGTGAGTTATCCGTATCCAGGCTGTTAGTTAGTGAGACAGTGATTTATCCGTATCCAGGCTGTTAGCTAGTGAGACAGTGAGTTATCCATATCCAGGCTGTGGTAGTTAGTGAGACAGTGAGTTATCCATATCCAGGCTGTGGTAGTTAGTGAGACAGTGAGTTATCCATATCCAGGCTGTGGTAGTTAGTGAGACAGTGAGTTATCCATATCCAGGCTGTGTTAGTTAGTGAGACAGTGAGTTATCCGTATCCAGGCTGTTAGTTAGTGAGACAGTGAGTTATCCATATCCAGGCTGTTAGTTAGTGAGACAGTGAGTTATCCGTATCCAGGCTGTTAGTTAGTGAGACAGTGAGTTATCCGTATCCAGGCTGTTAGTTAGTGAGACAGTGAGTTATCCGTATCCAGGCTGTTAGTTAGTGAGACAGTGAGTTATCCATATCCAGGCTGTTAGTTAGTGAGACAGTGAGTTATCCATATCCAGGCTGTTAGTTAGTGAGACAGTGAGTTATCCGTATCCAGGCTGTTAGTTAGTGAGACAGTGAGTTATCCATATCCAGGCTGTTAGTTAGTGAGACAGTGAGTTATCCGTATCCAGGCTGTGTTAGTTAGTGAGACAGTGAGTTATCCATATCCAGGCTGTGTTAGTTAGTGAGACAGTGAGTTATCCGTATCCAGGCTGTGTTAGTTAGTGAGACAGTGAGTTATCCATATCCAGGATGTTAGTTAGTGAGACAGTGAGTTATCCATATCCAGGCTGTTAGTTAGTGAGACAGTGAGTTATCCGTATCCAGGCTGTTAGTTAGTGAGACAGTGAGTTATCCATATCCAGGCTGTTAGTTAGTGAGACAGTGAGTTATCCGTATCCAGGCTGTTAGTTAGTGAGACAGTGAGTTATCCGTATCCAGGCTGTTAGTTAGTGAGACAGTGAGTTATCCGTATCCAGGCTGTATTAGTTAGTGAGACAGTGAGTTATCCGTATCCAGGCTGTTAGTTAGTGAGACAGTGAGTTATCCATATCCAGGCTGTTAGTTAGTGAGACAGTGAGTTATCCGTATCCAGTCTGTTAGTTAGTGAGACAGTGAGTTATCCGTATCCAGGCTGTTAGTTAGTGAGACAGTGAGGTTTCCGTATCCAGGCTGTTAGTTAGTGAGACAGTGAGTTATCCGTATCCAGGCTGTTAGTTAGTGAGACAGTGAGTTATCCGTATCCAGGCTGTTAGTTAGTGAGACAGTGAGTTATCCGTATCCAGGCTGTTAGTTAGTGAGACAGTGAGTTATCCGTATCCAGGCTGTTAGTTAGTGAGACAGTGAGTTATCCATATCCAGGCTGTGTTAGTTAGTGAGACAGTGTGGCGGATGGGTTTAAGTTGACACAGCTGGTTGACAGCCAGAATGTCAGCTACAAGCCTATGTGTCTGTTTGTAGTTCTCCCCTCAGAGAACACGTTTCCTCTTCTAAAAATAGCCCTCCCTGTGTGTGTCCCCCTCCCCTGTGTGCCCCCAGAGTGCTGGTCTTCACCCAGCGTTTCCGTGTGTGTGTGTGTGTGTGTGTGTGTGTGTGTGTGTGTGTGTGTGTGTGTGTGTGTGTGTGTGTGTGTGTTTATTTTCAGAAGGAGAGAGCAGATTCTGTCCCAGAGACAGGATAACCTGTGGGAAACACATACACACGTGTCAGAGGAAGGCCCTAAAAATTGTCAAAGACTCCAGCCACCCTATTCATGAGCTGTTCTTTCTGCTACCGCACGGAAGCGGTTCCCGGAGCGCCAAGTCTAGGTCCAAAAGGCTCTTTAACAGCTTCTGGCCCCCAATCCATAAGACTGCTGAACAGCTAATCAAATGGCTACCCAGACTGTTTGCATTGACCCTCTTTTTTACACTGCTGCAACTCGCTGTTTATTATCTATGCATAGTCAATTTACCCTTACCTACATGTACATATGACCTCAATTACCTAGACTAACCCGTACCCCCCGCACGTTGACTCAGTACCGGTACCCCTTGGATATAGCCTCCTTATTGTTATTTTATGATGTTACTTTTTTAAACTTTAATTTATTGAGTAAACATTTTCTTGACTCTTATATTTCTTAAAACCTGGTTGTTGGTTAAGGGCTTGCAAGTAGTTCTACACCAAGTAGGTCTACACCAAGTAGGTCTACACCAAATAGGTGTAGGGAAGTAGGTCTACACCAAGTAGGTCTACACCAAGTAGGTCTACACCAAGTAGGTCTACACCAAATAGGTGTAGGGAAGTAGGTCTACACCAAGTAGGTCTACACCAAATAGGTGTAGGGAAGTAGTTCTACACCAAGTAGGTCTACACCAAGTAGGTCTACACCAAGTAGGTGTAGGGAAGTAGGTCTACACCAAATAGGTGTAGGGAAGTAGTTCTACACCAAGTAGGTCTACACCAAGTAGGTCTACACCTGTGTAGGTGTAGGGAAGTAGGTCTACACCAAGTAGGTCTACACCAAGTAGGTCTACACCAAGTACGTGTAGGGAAGTAGGTCTGCACCAAGTAGGTCTACACCAAATAGGTCTACACCAAGTAGGTCTACACCAAGTAGGTCTACACCAAGTAGGTCTACACCAAATAGGTGTAGGGAAGTAGTTCTAACCAAGTAGGTCTACACCAAGTAGGTCTAAACCAAATAGGTGTAGGGAAGTAGTTATACACCAAGTAGGTCTACACCAAGTAGGTCTACACCAAATAGGTGTAGGGAAGTAGTTCTACACCAAGTAGGTCTACACCAAGTAGGTCTACACCAAGTAGGTCTACACCTGTGTAGGTGTAGGGAAGTAGGTCTACACCAAGTAGGTCTACACCAAGTAGGTGTAGGGAAGTAGGTCTACACCAAGTAGGTCTACACCTGTTGTATTTGGCGCATTTGACAAATACAATTTAGTTTGATTTGATTTGACATACAGTTCATACATCTCTCTCTCTCTCTCTGGTTCGCCTGTAAAAGTCCCCATGAAAAATATTTTAAAGGGGAAACATGGCTCAAACACTCTTCTTTTCCACATTGTGAGGATCTCTTAAAGCAGGGGTGTCAAACTCATTCCACGGAGGGCCTAGTGTCTGCAGGTTTTTGTTTTTTCCTTTCAATAAAGCCCTAGACAACCAGGTGTGGGGAGTTCCTAACTAATTAGTGATGTTAATTCATCAATCAAGTACAAGGGAGGAGCGAAAACCCGCAGACACTCGGCCCTCCGTGGAATGAGTTTGACACCTGTGTCTTAAAGTAATGTCAAACTTGAGAGTAGAACACAGATGCTTTTTTAGTCAAAGGATTTAAAACACGTTCAAACCACTGAGTTCAACAGATGGTTAGAACTAGGGAATAAAATGCTCTTCTCTCTCTCTCTCTCTCTCTCTCTCTCTCTCTCTCTCAATTCAATTCAATTCAATTCAAGGGGTTTTATTGGCATGGGAAACGTGTGTTAATTAACATTGCCAAAGAAAGTGAGGTAATAATAATATACAAAAGTGAAATAAACAATAAAAATTAACAGTAAACATTACACATACAGAAGTTTCAAAACAATAAAGACATTACAAATGTCATATTATATATATACAGTGTTGTAACAATGTACAAATGGTTAAAGTACACAAGGGAAAATAAATAACCATAAATATGGGTTGTATTTACAATGGTGTTTGTTCTTCACTGGTTGCCCTTTTCTTGTGGCAACAGGTCACAAATCTTGCTGCTGTGATGGAACTATCTCTCTCTCTCTCTCTCTCTCTGTTACTCAGAACTGAGTGTGAGTGATGTGTGTTTATACTGGGTCAGAGAAGCGAGGGATCTGTAATGGTCTTTCTTTTCTTCGCTGTTGTTTCACCAGTCCTTCTTCTCCCATGCCTGAAATTGACACACACACACACACACACACACACACACACACACACACACACACACACACACACACACACACACACACACACACACACACACACACACACACACACACACACACGCACACCCTTATCTCAGCAGAGTATCCTGTAGATAAACACAGAGGTGTGATCAGTGACTACAGGCTTGGGCACTGTGATGTGTGTGTGTGTGTGTGTGTGTGTGTGTGTGTGTGTGTGTGTGTGTGTGTGTGTGTGTGTGTGTGTGTGTGTGTGTGTGTGTGTGTGTGTGTGTGTGTGTGTGTGTACCTGGAGGGTACAACATGCATATGCTGTGCTCCATGGGTGTGAGTGTGTGGCTCCGCTGGTGTGTGTGTGTGTGTGTGTGTGTGTGGCAGTGTGTTTTAGGTTTTGTGATATTTCTTAATAATTGTATGAACTCAAGGATTGACATGGGGGTTGTGGTCAGTTCACTTCTCTATTCAGACAATTAAAGAAAGTGAAATGAGGTCAAATTTACCAACAATGTTCTTCTACCCCCGCCCCCCCGCCCCCTACCCCAACCCACTCTCTCGTTCTAGACCAGCGTGAAAGAGGGATTGTTGCTGAAACAGACAAGTTCATTCCAGAGGTGGAAAAAACGCTATTTCAAACTGAGAGGACGAACACTCTACTATGCCAAAGATGCCAAGGTAAGGTACACACACACACACACACACACACACACACACACACACACACACACACACACACACACACACACACACACACACACACACACACACACACACACACACATATACACACACACACATGTACACACACACACACACACACACACACACATGTACACACACACACACACACACACACACACACACACATGTACACACACACATGTACACATATCCACACACACACACACACACACACACATATACACACACACATGTACACACACACACACACACACACACACATGTACACACACACATACACACACACATGTACACACACATGTACACACACACACACACACATACATACACACACACACACACACACACATGTACACACACACACACACACACACACACACACATGTACACACACACACATGTACACACACACACACACATACACACACACACACACATGTACACACACACACACACACATATATACACACACATGTACACACACACATACACACACACATGTACACACACACACATGTACACACACACACACACACATACATACACACACACACATGTACACACACACAAACACACACACACATATATACACACACATGTACACACACACACACACATGTACACACACACATACACATGTACACACACACACACATGTACACACACACACACACACATACATACACACACACACATGTACACACACACAAACACACACACATACATACACTCACACACACATGTACACACACACATACATACACACACACACACACATGTACACACACACATGTACACACACACACACACACACACACACACACACACACACACACACACACACACACACACACACACACACACATACACACACGCACACACACACACACACATGTACAGGAAAGTATTCAGACCCCTTCCCTTTTTCAACATGTTGCGTTACAGCCTTATTCTAAAATGTATTACATCGACACACAATAACACAATGACAAAGTGAAAACAGGTTTATAGAAATGTTTGCAAATGTATTGATTATAAAAAACAGAAATACCTTATTTACGAAAGAATTCAGACCCTTTGCTTAGAGACTCCAAATTGAGCTCATTTGCATCCTGTTTCCATTGATCATCCTTGAGATGTTTCTACAACTTAATTGGAGTTCACCTGTGGTAAATTCAATTGATTGGACATGATTTGAAAGGCACACACCTGTCTATATAAGGTCCTACAGTTCACTGTGCATGTCAGAGCAAAAACCAAGCCATGAGGTCAAAGGAATTGTACGTAGAGCTCTGAGACAGGATTGTGCCCCCCAGATCTGGGGATGTGTACCAAAGCAGCATTGAAGGTCCCCAAGAACACAGTGGCCTCCATTATTCTTAAATGGAAGGAGTTTGGAACTACCAAGACTCTTCCTAGAGCTGGCCGCCCAGCCAAACTGAGCAATTGGGGGAGAAGGGCCTTGGTCAGGGAGGTGACCAATAACCTGATGGTTCCTCTGACAGAGCTCCAGAGGTTCCCTGTGGAGATGGGGAGAACCGTTCAGAAGGACAACCATCTCTGCAGCACTCCACCAATCAGGCCTTTATGGTAGAGTGGTCAGATGGAAATCACTCCTCAGTTAAAGGCACATGATAGCCTGCTTGGAGTTTACCAAAAGGCATCTGAAGGACTGAGACCATGAGAAACAAGATTCTCTCGTCTGATGAAACCAATATTGAACTCTTAGACCTGAATGCCAAGCGACATGTCTGGAGGAAACCTGGCACCAACTCAAAGGTGAAGCATTGTGGTGGGAGCATCATACTGTGGGGATGTTTTTCAGCAGCAGGGACTGGGAGACTAATCAGGATCAAGGGAAAGATGAATGGAGCAAAGTTCGTAGAGATCATTGATGAAAACCTGCTCCAGAGCGCTCAGGACCTCAGACTGGGGTGAATGTTCACCTTCCAACAGGACAACGACCCTAAGCACACAGCCAAGACAAAGCAGGAATGGCTTCTGGACAAGTCTTTGAATGTCCTTGATTGGCCCAGACAGATCCAGGACTTGAACCCGATCTAACACCTCTGGAGAGACCTGGAAATAGCTGTGCAGCGACTCTCCCCATCCGACCTGACAGAGCTTGAGAGGATCTGCAGAGAAGAATTGGAGAAACTCCCCAAATGCAGGTGTACCATGCTTGTAGCGACATACCCAATAAGACTTGAGGCTGTAATCGCTGCCAAAGGTGCTTCAACAAAGTACTGAGTAAAGGGTCTGAGTACATGTATGTAGATATAATATTTCAGTTTGAAAAATGTTATGCAAATGCAAGCATTTCTCAAAGCCTGTTTTTGCTTTGTCGTTATGGGTTATTGTGTGTAGATTGATGAGAAAAATATATATTTAATCAATTTGAGAATAAGGATGTAACGTAACAAAATGTGGAAAAAGTCAAGGGGTCTGAATTCTTTCCAAATGCACTGTACGTAGTAAGAAAAACAATACTCTCACTGACTCCCATAGTAGCCCATTATAGAGGTCCAGCAACATCACATGGCAGATAGACAGGCTATATTCTGTACCACAGCCTTTAGCAGTTGAACCAGGTGTGTTAATGAAGGGTTGGGACAAAAGCCTGCAACACACGCTCTAGCTCTCCAGGACCATTATTGAAGACTGCCCTTACCACTAATTATATATTCAGAACCCCTATCCCTAAAACTTTGACCCTTAACCCTGACCTGTCTCTCCTGCATCCCTTTACCTCTAACTTATATAACTTCTAGCATTCTTCCCTCCAGGAGCCCTAACGCCTCTCCTACCCTATCCTATCCTGTCCTAATCGCTAACCCTCATAACTGTTTCAACTTACCTCTGACCCTGAACCCCATAACATCTTAACCTTCTTACCTAAATAACCCCAGACCCAAACCCCCTCCTTTGGCTCATTGGCAGGAGTCCTGAAACTTAACCCTTTACCTCTAATCCTAGCTTCCAGTCTTTTCTAATCAACTTCTCCTGCGCTAACCTATGCTGTGGCAGTCTGGTATTCCCTTTACCCCTATCTCCTAACCTCTAACCCTAACCCCCGACCTCCCAGACTGGCAGTGCCAAGGCCCGGTGGCAGGAGCGGGCGCTGCGTGGCGTGTCCAGGAGTCGTGTATGTTGGAGGGTCCTGTCCGTGTGCTGGGCAGGGCCTCGCAGCACTCCACCGGCTAGCGGATCCGAGGAAGGTCTGATGTCGACACGGGTCAGCTGCAGCACCAAGACTGGACCAACTTAGTACCATCCCATCCTCGCCCACCCCATCCCTTGACT
The DNA here is from genome assembly GCF_029448725.1 of Salvelinus fontinalis. Classification (NCBI taxonomy): domain Eukaryota; kingdom Metazoa; phylum Chordata; class Actinopteri; order Salmoniformes; family Salmonidae; genus Salvelinus; species Salvelinus fontinalis. The sequence continues at coordinate 9,140,752 of NC_074687.1, forward strand.
CTGATTTAAGGCTCAAAACTCAGATTTAAGGCTCTAGAATCTGACTTAAGGCTTTAGACGCCGACTTAAGGCTCTAGAATCTGACTTAAGCCTCTAGACTCTGACTTTAGGCTCTAGAATCTGACTTAAGCCTCTAGACTCTGACTTTAGGCTCTAGACTCTGATTTAAGGCTCTAGACCAGGGTTCCCCAACTGGCGGGCATTTGGCATGTAGGTGGTTTTATTTGGCCCCCCAAGTATACATATTTTTATTGTTGGACAAAAAAGATTTTAAAAACACCAGCAATTCAGCTCCAAGTGATTGATTTTAATTTTGGAAATCTGTTCCAAACTATTCCCACGCATAATAAAGAGATGTGATTGTACACAAATATAAGCAAGATTTGAAATTATTATGTTTTAGTCCAATATTATTTCTGTTTGGGCTTCTTGCGATCCATTTGCAGTCTTCAAATGATTTGTAATTATGTCCTGGACCCCAACAATCCACTCAAGAAAGAATTAGCCCGTGGCTGAATCTTGCTGATGATCCCTGCTCTAGACTCTGATCTGGTGTAAGGCTCTATTCTGATTTAAGTCTGTATGGCTGTAAATCCAGTTCTCGAGGGCTACAGTCCTTTTGACATTTCTTCCCACCTATTCTATTGGGTCAGTGAATATGTCTGGCTAGATGAAGCATCAGCGTAACGTTTCCCCCCAGGAGTACCTTAGGGAAACCAGCTGGCCCACAGTGGACCAGAGTTTTACCACCTGCCCCAGAACTAAATGTGTGCTGTTGGGCGTACTCGAGGATTGGAATTGGGAAACATTGACCTGGACTCTGTTCCAATACATCCGAAATCCAAACTTGCTTCCTCCTTTCCTTGAAGTAATTGGATTGGTTCAAAGGGTTACCCTTATCCAATCACATACAGATTAATGACTAGTTCAAGAAAAGGACGATAGAAGGTTTGATAAGTGTTTGAACAGAGTCCTGATCTACACCGTCTCTGTAATGGACATCCAATACATCCTGCTGTGTGTTAGTTGATAAGAATGGTGTGTGTGCGTGTGTCATTGCTAAGACCTCACAAACAGACTCACACACACACATGTGATGCCAGCCATGTCATGACAGCCAAGAGTGCTGGAATAAGTGGAAATGTTTATGATGGCATTCCACACACACTCTCTGGTGTCCCCACCCTGCTGTTAAACCAGCCCAGGAGAGCAGGTCATAAATGGCGCATTTCTCTGACAGCTGCAGTTTTTAAGGACACACATACACACACACACAGTAGGGGCATTCCTCTACCAGCTACAGCTGCAGTGTAGTTGGCCTCCGGGCCTTTAAGAGCAAGGACGCAGGCAGTAGTGATGTTGTCATCAGGCAGGTTGTGTTTAGATATCATGTTGATCCTATTAGCAGGTCCTGGCTCGTCTGCTCTCTACTGACTGACTGACTGACTGCTCTCTATTGACTGACTGACTGACTGCTCTCTACTGACTGACTGACTGACTGACTGACTGACTGATCTCTACTGACTGACTGACTGACTGCTCTCTACTGACTGACTGACTGACTGCTCTCTACTGACTGACTGACTGACTGACTGCTCTCTACTGACTGACTGACTGACTGACTGCTCTCTACTGACTGACTGACTGACTGACTGCTCTCTACTGACTGACTGACTGCTCTCTACTGACTGACTGACTGACTGACTGCTCTCTACTGACTGACTGACTGACTGACTGCTCTCTACTGACTGACTGACTGACTGACTGCTCTCTAATGACTGACTGACTGACTGCTCTCTACTGACTGACTGACTGACTGCTCTCTACTGACTGACTGACTGACTGCTCTCTACTGACTGACTGACTGACTGCTCTCTACTGACTGACTGCTCTCTACTGACTGACTAACAGACTGACTGCTCTCTACTGACTGACTGACTGACTGACTGCTCTCTACTGACTGACTGACTGACTGACTGCTCTCTACTGACTGACTGACTGACTGACTGCTCTCTACTGACTGACTGACTGACTGACTGCTCTCTACTGACTGACTGACTGACTGCTCTCTACTGACTGACTGACTGACTGACTGCTCTCTACTGACTGACTGACTGACTGCTATCTACTGACTGACTGACAGACTGACTGCTCTCTACTGACTGACTGACTGACTGCTCTCTACTGACTGACTGACTGCTCTCTACTGACTGACTGACTGACTGACTGACTGCTCTCTACTGACTGACTGACTGCTCTCTACTGACTGACTGACTGACTGACTGCTCTCTACTGACTGACTGCTCTCTACTGACTGACTGACTGACTGCTCTCTACTGACTGACTGACTGACTGCTCTCTACTGACTGACTGACAGACTGACTGCTCTCTACTGACTGACTGACTGACTGACTGCTCTCTACTGACTGACTGACTGACTGACTGCTCTCTACTGACTGACTGCTCTCTACTGACTGACTGACTGACTGACTGACTGCTCTCTACTGACTGACTGACTGACTGCTCTCTACTGACTGACTGACTGACTGCTCTCTACTGACTGACTGACTGACTGACTGCTCTCTACTGACTCACTGACTGACTACTCTCTACTGACTGACTGACTGACTGCTCTCTACTGACTGACTGACTGACTGACTGCTCTCTACTGACTGACTGACTGACTGACTGCTCTCTACTGACTGACTGACTGACTGACTGCCTGACTGCTCTCTACTGACTGACTGACTGACTGACTGCTCTCTACTGACTGACTGACTGACTGACTGCTCTCTACTGACTGACTGACTGACTGCTCTCTACTGATTGACTGACTGACTGACTGCTCTCTACTGACTGACTGACTGACTGACTGCTCTCTACTGACTGACTGACTGACTGACTGCTCTCTACGGACTGACTGACTGACTGCTCTCTACGGACTGACTGACTGACTGCTCTCTACTGACTGACTGACTGACTGACTGCTCTCTACTGACTGACTGACTGACTGCTCTCTACTGACTGACTGACTGACTGCTCTCTACTGACTGACTGACTGCTCTCTACTGACTGACTGACTGACTGACTGCTCTCTACTGACTCACTGACTGACTACTCTCTACTGACTGACTGACTGACTGCTCTCTACTGACTGACTGACTGACTGACTGCTCTCTACTGACTGACTGACTGACTGCTCTCTACTGACTGACTGACTGACTGACTGCCTGACTGCTCTCTACTGACTGACTGACTGACTGACTGACTGCTCTCTACTGACTGACTGACTGACTGCTCTCTACTGACTGACTGACTGACTGACTGCTCTCTACTGACTGACTGACTGACTACTCTCTACTGACTGACTGACTGACTGCTCTCTACTGACTGACTGACTGACTGACTGCTCTCTACTGACTGACTGACTGACTGACTGACTGCTCTCTACTGACTGACTGACTGCTCTCTACTGACTGACTGACTGACTGCTCTCTACTGACTGACTGACTGACTGACTGACTGACTGCTCTCTACTGACTGACTGACTGACTGCTCTCTACTGACTGACTGACTGACTGACTGCTCTCTACTGACTGACTGACTGACTGCTCTCTACTGACTGACTGACTGACTGACTGCTCTCTACTGACTGACTGACTGACTGACTGACTGCTCTCTACTGACTGACTGCTCTCCACTGACTGACTAGGGCCTTGATCCACCAGCTCAATCAGTAGCAGCAGTGAGTCTGTGCCATAAGTGGGACAAATATCAGCCATACTTCAATAGAAACCATCAGGTCTACAGTTACTTGGTCTTCGTTGAATAGAAACCATCAGGTCTACAGTTACTTGGCCTATGTTGATTCATCCCTGATCGTCATTAGCATGGTACTTTATTTTGCTTCATAACACCGTTACTACCACCATGGACTATCGGCTTATTATCTTCTCACCTGTTGCCATGTGATGTGTGTGTAGTGCATGATAATACGTCATGCTTACAGGTGTTAATAGAACAAAGGGATGGCCAACCCTCCTCCAGGAGAGCTGTACTGGGGTGCAGGCTTTTGATACGGCCCTGCACAAACACCCCATATTAGGTTAATCATGGTCCTGACCAGCAGCTGATTAGCTGAATCAGAGGTGTTTCAGTAGGGTTGGAGCAAAACCCTGCACAACCCTGTAGGAAGGTTGACTAGCCCTGAGCGAACATACGAGCATGTGTGATTCTTATAGAGTAAGTATATGATGTTGAAAGATGGACTGATCTGATTGGTCAATTATTGATCTGATTGGTCAATTATTGATCTGATTGGTCAAGAGACCAATGAGTGGAAAAAGATCTGAATTTTAGCTGCCTGTGTAAATGCCCACTAAAATTCAGGGTTGGGGTCAGCTAGAACATGAGGGACTGAATCTTAACTTCAGATGTTGAAGTGCTTTTAACTCAGAGGTTGTGTAAATCATGCATTGTGATCTATAGGGAAATGTGTACCTTGTAGTAGTGTGCACAGCTCTCAAGTCAGTATTTGTTCCATTATGACTTCAAAATTGATTTGTATTTTCTTCTCTAGATCAGTGGAGATTGACCCCAGCCCTAAAGTCATTGTTTAAGATAAGACTCCCATAGAATTTCCTTCATAGAAGTCATAGGCTGAGACAATATATGTTTTGTGTATTTTAGCATTATTTGTGTTTTATCGTACTCTGAGTAGTTATTATGTTGTTATTTTGTCTGCCTCCTTTCTTCTTCTCTCCTCTCTTCTCTCCTCTCTCTCCTCTCCTCTCCGTTACTCTCACCTCTCTTCTCCTCTCTCTTCTGATCTTCTTCTCTCCTCTCTCTCCTCTCCTCTCTCTCCTCTCCTCTCCTCTCCGTTACTCTCACCTCTCTTCTCCTCTCTCTTCTGATCTTCTCCTCTCCTCTCTTATCTGCAGTCACTGATATTTGACGAGGTGGACCTATCTGATGCCAGCGTGGCCGAGTCCAGCACTAAGAATGTTAACAACAGCTTCACGGTGAGATTCTACACACACACAGTTACTCTATGTCTTTGACGTTAGCTGGTTATGCAGATGTACAGGCTATGCTGAGGCCGCCAATGTTGATGATGATCACTTGCATGCGTTGTGTGTATGTAGCATGTGTGTGTGTGTTTATGTAGTATGTGTGTGTGTAAACAAACATATTTTCAACTGGGATGTAAACCGACAGGGAACAGTGAGAGTGTACTTGTTCTTCTATAAATCTGTGTCTGTCTCTGTCTCTGTCTCTGTCTCTGTCTCTGTCTCTGTCTCTGTCTCTGTCTCTCTCTCTGTCTCTCTCTCTGTCTCGCTCTCTGTCTCGCTCTCTGTCTCGCTCTCTGTCTCGCTCTCTCTCTCTCTGTCTCGCTCTCTGTCTCGCTCTCTGTCTCGCTCTCTGTCTCGCTCTCTGTCTCGCTCTGAGCGAATGAGGGAGGCATGTCTTTCTACAAACGTTGATCCTCTTCACTTGCATTGCTATTGAAAGAAAGGGAGGAATAGAGAGAGTAAGAAAGCAGGAAGCAAGAAGAGGGGAACAGATGAAAAGAGAAAACAAGGAGGGGAAGAGAGGATGTAAAGATTGGAGAGCAAGAGAGATGAAAACAAGGGAGAGAGAGAACGAGAGCATCAGAAGGGAGGGGAAGAGAATGAGAGTATCAGAAGGGAGGGGAGGAGAATGAGAGTAACAGAAGGGAGGGGAAGAGAATGAGAGTAACAGAAGGGAGGGGAGGCGAATGAGAGTAACAGAAGGGAGGGGAGGAGAAGGATAGTAACAGAAGGGAGGGGAAGAGAATGAGAGTAACAGAAGGGAGGGGAGGAGAATGATAGTAACAGAAGGGAGGGGAAGAGAATGAGAGTAACAGAAGGGAGGGGAGGAGAATGATAGTAACAGAAGGGAGGGGAAGAGAATGAGAGTAACAGAAGGGAGTTGAAGAGAATGATAGTAACAGAAGGGAGGGGATGAGAATGATAGTAACAGAAGGGAGGGGAAGAGAATGAGAGTAACAGAAGGGAGGGGAGGAGAATGATAGTAACAGAAGGGAGGGGAAGAGAATGAGAGTAACAGAAGGGAGGGGATGAGAATGATAGTAACATAAGGGAGGGGAGGAGAATGATAGTAACAGAAGGGAGGGGAAGAGAATGAGAGTAACAGAAGGGAGGGGAGGAGAATGATAGTAACAGAAGGGAGGGGACGAGAATGATAGTAACAGAAGGGAGGGGAGGAGAATGATAGTAACAGAAGGGAGGGGAGGAGAATGATAGTAACAGAAGGGAGGGGAAGAGAATGAGTATAACAGAAGGGAGGGGAGGAGAATGAGAGTAACAGAATGGAGGGGAGGAGAATGAGAGTAACAGAAGGGAGGGGAGGAGAATGAGAGTAACAGAAGGGAGGGGAGGAGAATGATAGTAACAGAAGGGAGGGGAAGAGAATGAGAGTAACAGAAGGGAGGGGAGGAGAATGATAGTAACAGAAGGGAGGGGAAGAGAATGAGAGTAACAGAAGGGAGGGGAGGAGAATGATAGTAACAGAAGGGAGGGGAAGAGAATGAGAGTAACAGAAGGGAGGGGAGGAGAATGAGAGTAACAGAAGGGAGGGGAGGAGAATGATAGTAACAGAAGGGAGGGGAGAAGAATGAGAGTAACAGAAGGGAGGGGAGGAGAATGATAGTAACAGAAGGGAGGGAAAGAGAATGATAGTAACAGACGGGAGGGGAAGAGAATGATAGTAACAGACGGGAGGGGAAGAGAATGAGAGTAACAGAAGGGAGGGGAAGAGAATGATAGTAACAGACGGGAGGGGAAGAGAATGAGAGTAAAAGAAGGGAGGGGAGGAGAATGATAGTAACAGAAGGGAGGGGAGGAGAATGAGAGTAACAGAAGGGAGGGGAAGAGAATGATAGTAACAGACGGGAGGGGAAGAGAATGATAGTAACAGACGGGAGGGGAAGAGAATGAGAGTAACAGAAGGGAGGGGAAGAGAATGATAGTAACAGACGGGAGGGGAAGAGATTGAGAGTAACAGAAGGGAGGGGAAGAGAATGAGAGTAACAGAAGGGAGGGGAAGAGAATGATAGTAACAGACGGGAGGGGAAGAGAATGAGAGTAACAGAAGGGAGGGGAAGAGAATGAGAGTAACAGAAGGGAGGGGAAGAGAATGAGAGTAACAGACGGGAGGGGAAGAGAATGAGAGTAACAGACGGGAGGGGAAGAGAATGAGAGTAACAGAAGGGAGGGGAAGAGAATGAGAGTAACAGAAGGGAGGGGAGGAGAATGATAGTAACAGAAGGGAGGGGAGGAGAATGATAGTAACAGAAGGGAGGGGAGGAGAATGAGAGTAACAGAAGGGAGGGGAGGAGAATGATAGTAACAGAAGGGAGGGGAAGAGAATGAGAGTAACAGAAGGGAGGGGAGGAGAATGATAGTAACAGAAGGGAGGGGAAGAGAATGAGAGTAACAGAAGGGAGGGGAGGAGAATGAGAGTAACAGAAGGGAGGGGAGGAGAATGATAGTAACAGAAGGGAGGGGAAGAGAATGAGAGTAACAGAAGGGAGGGGAGGAGAATGATAGTAACAGAAGGGAGGGGAGGAGAATGAGAGTAACAGAAGGGAGGGGAAGAGAATGATAGTAACAGACGGGAGGGGAAGAGAATGAGAGTAACAGAAGGGAGGGGAAGAGAATGATAGTAACAGACGGGAGGGGAAAAGAATGAGAGTAACAGACGGGAGGGGAAGAGAATGATAGTAACAGAAGGGAGGTGAGGAGAATGATTGTAACAGAAGGGAGGGGAAGAGAATGATAGTAACAGACGGGAGGGGAAGAGAATGAGAGTAACAGAAGGGAGGGGAGGAGAATGAGAGTAACAGAAGGGAGGGGAAGAGAATGAGAGTAACAGAAGGGAGGGGAAGAGAATGAGAGTAACAGAAGGGAGGGGAAGAGAATGAGAGTAACAGAAGGGAGGGGAAGAGAATGAGAGTAACAGAAGGGAGGGGAAGAGAATGAGAGTAACAGAAGGAAGGGGAAGAGAATGAGAGTAACAGACGGGAGGGGAAGAGAATGAGAGTAACAGACGGGAGGGGAAGAGATTGAGAGTAACAGAAGGGAGGGGAAGAGAATGAGAGTAACAGAAGGGAGGGGAAGAGAATGATAGTAACAGACGGGAGGGGAAGAGAATGAGAGTAACAGAAGGGAGGGGAAGAGAATGAGAGTAACAGAAGGGAGTAGAAGAGAATGAGAGTAACAGACGGGAGGGGAAGAGAATGAGAGTAACAGACGGGAGGGGAAGAGAATGAGAGTAACAGAAGGGAGGGGAAGAGAATGAGAGTAACAGAAGGGAGGGGAGGAGAATGATAGTAACAGAAGGGAGGGGAGGAGAATGATAGTAACAGAAGGGAGGGGAGGAGAATGAGAGTAACAGAAGGGAGGGGAGGAGAATGATAGTAACAGAAGGGAGGGGAAGAGAATGAGAGTAACAGAAGGGAGGGGAGGAGAATGATAGTAACAGAAGGGAGGGGAAGAGAATGAGAGTAACAGAAGGGAGGGGAGGAGAATGAGAGTAACAGAAGGGAGGGGAGGAGAATGATAGTAACAGAAGGGAGGGGAAGAGAATGAGAGTAACAGAAGGGAGGGGAGGAGAATGATAGTAACAGAAGGGAGTGGAGGAGAATGAGAGTAACAGAAGGGAGGGGAAGAGAATGATAGTAACAGACGGGAGGGGAAGAGAATGAGAGTAACAGAAGGGAGGGGAAGAGAATGATAGTAACAGACGGGAGGGGAAAAGAATGAGAGTAACAGACGGGAGGGGAAGAGAATGATAGTAACAGAAGGGAGGGGAGGAGAATGATTGTAACAGAAGGGAGGGGAAGAGAATGATAGTAACAGACGGGAGGGGAAGAGAATGAGAGTAACAGAAGGGAGGGGAGGAGAATGAGAGTAACAGAAGGGAGGGGAAGAGAATGAGAGTAACAGAAGGGAGGGGAAGAGAATGAGAGTAACAGAAGGGAGGGGAAGAGAATGAGAGTAACAGAAGGGAGGGGAAGAGAATGAGAGTAACAGAAGGGAGGGGAAGAGAATGAGAGTAACAGAAGGAAGGGGAAGAGAATGAGAGTAACAGACGGGAGGGGAAGAGAATGAGAGTAACAGACGGGAGGGGAAGAGAATGAGAGTAACAGAAGGGAGGGGAAGAGAATGAGAGTAACAGACGGGAGGGGAAGAGAATGAGAGTAACAGAAGGGAGGGGAAGAGAATGAGAGTAACAGAAGGGAGGGGAAGAGAATGAGAGTAACAGAAGGGAGGGCAGGAGAATGATAGTAACAGAAGGGAGGGGAGGAGAATGATAGTAACAGAAGGGAGGGGAGGAGAATGATAGTAACAGAAGGGAGGGGAGGAGAATGATAGTAACAGAAGGGAGGGGAGGAGAATGATAGTAACAGAAGGGAGGGGAAGAGAACGAGAGTAACAGAAGGGAGGGGAGGAGAACGAGAGTAACAGAAGGGAGGGGAGGAGAACGATAGTAACAGAAGGGAGGGGAAGAGAACGAGAGTAACAGAAGGGAGGGGAGGAGAACGATAGTAACAGAAGGGAGGGGAGGAGAACGATAGTACCAGAAGGGAGGGGAGGAGAACGAGAGTAACAGAAGGGAGGGGAGGAGAACGATAGTAACAGAAGGGAGGGGAAGAGAATGTGAGTAACAGAAGGGAGGGGAGGAGAATGATAGTAACAGAAGGGAGGGGAGGAGAATGAGAGTAACAGAAGGGAGGGGAAGAGAATGATAGTAACAGACGGGAGGGGAAGAGAATGAGAGTAACAGAAGGGAGGGGAAGAGAATGATAGTAACAGACGGGAGGGGAAGAGAATGAGAGTAACAGAAGGGAGGGGAGGAAAATGATAGTAACAGAAGGGAGGGGAAGAGAATGAGAGTAACAGAAGGGAGGGGAAGAGAATGAGAGTAACAGAAGGGAGGGGAGGAGAATGATAGTAACAGAAGGGAGGGGAAGAGAATGAGAGTAACAGAAGGGAGGGGAAGAGAATGATAGTAACAGACGGGAGGGGAAGAGAATGAGAGTAACAGAAGGGAGGGGAAGAGAATGAGAGTAACAGAAGGGAGGGGAAGAGAATGAGAGTAACAGACGGGAGGGGAAGAGAATGAGAGTAACAGACGGGAGGGGAAGAGAATGAGAGTAACAGAAGGGAGGGGAAGAGAATGAGAGTAACAGAAGGGAGGGGAGGAGAATGATAGTAACAGAAGGGAGGGGAGGAGAATGATAGTAACAGAAGGGAGGGGAGGAGAATGAGAGTAACAGAAGGGAGGGGAGGAGAATGATAGTAACAGAAGGGAGGGGAAGAGAATGAGAGTAACAGAAGGGAGGGGAGGAGAATGATAGTAACAGAAGGGAGGGGAAGAGAATGAGAGTAACAGAAGGGAGGGGAGGAGAATGAGAGTAACAGAAGGGAGGGGAGGAGAATGATAGTAACAGAAGGGAGGGGAAGAGAATGAGAGTAACAGAAGGGAGGGGAGGAGAATGATAGTAACAGAAGGGAGGGGAGGAGAATGATAGTAACAGAAGGGAGGGGAGGAGAATGAGAGTAACAGAAGGGAGGGGAAGAGAATGATAGTAACAGACGGGAGGGGAAGAGAATGAGAGTAACAGAAGGGAGGGGAAGAGAATGATAGTAACAGACGGGAGGGGAAAAGAATGAGAGTAACAGACGGGAGGGGAAGAGAATGATAGTAACAGAAGGGAGGGGAGGAGAATGATTGTAACAGAAGGGAGGGGAAGAGAATGATAGTAACAGACGGGAGGGGAAGAGAATGAGAGTAACAGAAGGGAGGGGAGGAGAATGAGAGTAACAGAAGGGAGGGGAAGAGAATGAGAGTAACAGAAGGGAGGGGAAGAGAATGAGAGTAACAGAAGGGAGGGGAAGAGAATGAGAGTAACAGAAGGGAGGGGAAGAGAATGAGAGTAACAGAAGGGAGGGGAAGAGAATGAGAGTAACAGAAGGGAGGGGAAGAGAATGAGAGTAACAGACGGGAGGGGAAGAGAATGAGAGTAACAGACGGGAGGGGAAGAGAATGAGAGTAACAGACGGGAGGGGAAGAGAATGAGAGTAACAGAAGGGAGGGGAAGAGAATGAGAGTAACAGAAGGGAGGGGAAGAGAATGAGAGTAACAGAAGGGAGGGCAGGAGAATGATAGTAACAGAAGGGAGGGGAGGAGAATGATAGTAACAGAAGGGAGGGGAGGAGAATGAGAGTAACAGAAGGGAGGGGAGGAGAATGATAGTAACAGAAGGGAGGGGAAGAGAATGATAGTAACAGAAGGGAGGGGAGGAGAATGATAGTAACAGAAGGGAGGGGAGGAGAATGAGAGTAACAGAAGGGAGGGGAGGAGAATGAGAGTAACAGAAGGGAGGGGAGGAGAACGATAGTAACAGAAGGGAGGGGAAGAGAACGAGAGTAACAGAAGGGAGGGGAGGAGAACGATAGTAACAGAAGGGAGGTGAGGAGAACGATAGTACCAGAAGGGAGGGGAGGAGAACGAGAGTAACAGAAGGGAGGGGAGGAGAACGATAGTAACAGAAGGGAGGGGAGGAGAATGAGAGTAACAGAAGGGAGAGGAGGAGAATGATAGTAACAGAAGGGAGGGGAGGAGAATGAGAGTAACAGAAGGGAGGGGAAGAGAATGATAGTAACAGACGGGAGGGGAAGAGAATGAGAGTAACAGAAGGGAGGGGAAGAGAATGATAGTAACAGACGGGAGGGGAAGAGAATGAGAGTAACAGAAGGGAGGGGAGGAGAATGATAGTAACAGAAGGGAGGGGAAGAGAATGAGAGTAACAGAAGGGAGGGGAGGAGAATGATAGTGACAGAAGGGAGGGGAAGAGAATGAGAGTAACAGAAGGGAGGGGAGGAGAATGATAGTAACAGAAGGGAGGGGAGGAGAATGAGAGTAACAGAAGGGAGGGGAAGAGAATGATAGTAACAGACGGGAGGGGAAGAGAATGATAGTAACAGACGGGAGGGGAAGAGAATGAGAGTAACAGAAGGGAGGGGAAGAGAATGATAGTAACAGACGGGAGGGGAAGAGAATGAGAGTAACAGAAGGGAGGGGAAGAGAATGAGAGTAACAGAAGGGAGGGGAAGAGAATGATAGTAACAGACGGGAGGGGAAGAGAATGAGAGTAACAGAAGGGAGGGGAAGAGAATGAGAGTAACAGAAGGGAGGGGAAGAGAATGAGAGTAACAGACGGGAGGGGAAGAGAATGAGAGTAACAGAAGGGAGGGGAAGAGAATGAGAGTAACAGAAGGGAGGGGAAGAGAATGAGAGTAACAGAAGGGAGGGGAGGAGAATGATAGTAACAGAAGTGAGGGGAGGAGAATGATAGTAACAGAAGGGAGGGGAGGAGAATGAGAGTAACAGAAGGGAGGGGAGGAGAATGATAGTAACAGAAGGGAGGGGAAGAGAATGATAGTAACAGAAGGGAGGGGAGGAGAATGATAGTAACAGAAGGGAGGGGAAGAGAATGAGAGTAACAGAAGGGAGGGGAGGAGAATGAGAGTAACAGAAGGGAGGGGAGGAGAATGATAGTAACAGAAGGGAGGGGAAGAGAATGAGAGTAACAGAAGGGAGGGGAGGAGAATGATAGTAACAGAAGGGAGGGGAGGAGAATGAGAGTAACAGAAGGGAGGGGAAGAGAATGATAGTAACAGACGGGAGGGGAAGAGAATGAGAGTAACAGAAGGGAGGGGAAGAGAATGATAGTAACAGACGGGAGGGGAAGAGAATGAGAGTAACAGACGGGAGGGGAAGAGAATGATAGTAACAGAAGGGAGGGGAGGAGAATGATAGTAACAGAAGGGAGGGGAAGAGAATGATAGTAACAGACGGGAGGGGAAGAGAATGAGAGTAACAGAAGGGAGGGGAGGAGAATGAGAGTAACAGAAGGGAGGGGAGGAGAATGATAGTAACAGAAGGGAGGGGAAGAGAATGAGAGTAACAGAAGGGAGGGGAGGAGAATGAGAGTAACAGAAGGGAGGGGAGGAGAATGATAGTAACAGAAGGGAGGGGAGGAGAATGAGAGTAACAGAAGGGAGGGGAGGAGAATGATAGTAACAGAAGGGAATGGAAGAGAATGAGAGTAACAGAAGGGAGGGGAGGAGAATGAGAGTAACAGAAGGGAGGGGAAGAGAATGATAGTAACAGACGGGAGGGGAAGAGAATGATAGTAACAGACGGGAGGGGAAGAAAATGAGAGTAACAGAAGGGAGGGGAGGAGAATGATAGTAACAGAAGGGAGGGGAGGAGAATGATAGTAACAGAAGGGAGGGGAGGAACATTAGAGTAACAGAAGGGAGGGGAGGAGAATGATAGTAACAGAAGGGAGAGGAAGAGAATGATAGTAACAGAAGGGAGGGGAGGAGAATGATAGTAACAGAAGGGAGGGGAAGAGAATGAGAGTAACAGAAGGGAGGGGAGGAGAATGAGAGTAACAGAAGGGAGGGGAGGAGAATGAGAGTAACAGAAGGGAGGGGAGGAGAATGAGAGTAACAGAAGGGAGGGGAGGAGAATGATAGTAACAGAAGGGAAGGGAAGAGAATGAGAGTAACAGAAGGGAGGGGAGGAGAATGATAGTAACAGAAGGGAGGGGAGGAGAATGAGAGTAACAGAAGGGAGGGGAGGAGAATGAGAGTAACAGAAGGGAGGGGAAGAGAATGATAGTAACAGACGGGAGGGGAAGAGAATGAGAGTAACAGAAGGGAGGGGAAGAGAATGATAGTAACAGACGGGAGGGGAAGAGAATGAGAGTAACAGACGGGAGGGGAAGAGAATGATAGTAACAGAAGGGAGGGGAGGAGAATGATAGTAACAGAAGGGAGGGGAAGAGAATGAGAGTAACAGAAGGGAGGGGAGGAGAATGATAGTAACAGAAGGGAGGGGAAGAGAATGAGAGTAACAGAAGGGAGGGGAGGAGAATGAGAGTAACAGAAGGGAGGGGAGGAGAATGATAGTAACAGAAGGGAGGGGAAGAGAATGAGAGTAACAGAAGGGAGGGGAGGAGAATGATAGTAACAGAAGGGAGGGGAGGAGAATGAGAGTAACAGAAGGGAGGGGAAGAGAATGATAGTAACAGACGGGAGGGGAAGAGAATGAGAGTAACAGAAGGGAGGGGAAGAGAATGATAGTAACAGACGGGAGGGGAAAAGAATGAGAGTAACAGACGGGAGGGGAAGAGAATGATAGTAACAGAAGGGAGGGGAGGAGAATGATTGTAACAGAAGGGAGGGGAAGAGAATGATAGTAACAGACGGGAGGGGAAGAGAATGAGAGTAACAGAAGGGAGGGGAGGAGAATGAGAGTAACAGAAGGGAGGGGAAGAGAATGAGAGTAACAGAAGGGAGGGGAAGAGAATGAGAGTAACAGAAGGGAGGGGAAGAGAATGAGAGTAACAGAAGGGAGGGGAAGAGAATGAGAGTAACAGAAGGGAGGGGAAGAGAATGAGAGTAACAGAAGGAAGGGGAAGAGAATGAGAGTAACAGACGGGAGGGGAAGAGAATGAGAGTAACAGACGGGAGGGGAAGAGAATGAGAGTAACAGAAGGGAGGGGAAGAGAATGAGAGTAACAGACGGGAGGGGAAGAGAATGAGAGTAACAGAAGGGAGGGGAAGAGAATGAGAGTAACAGAAGGGAGGGGAAGAGAATGAGAGTAACAGAAGGGAGGGCAGGAGAATGATAGTAACAGAAGGGAGGGGAGGAGAATGATAGTAACAGAAGGGAGGGGAGGAGAATGATAGTAACAGAAGGGAGGGGAGGAGAATGATAGTAACAGAAGGGAGGGGAGGAGAATGATAGTAACAGAAGGGAGGGGAAGAGAACGAGAGTAACAGAAGGGAGGGGAGGAGAACGAGAGTAACAGAAGGGAGGGGAGGAGAACGATAGTAACAGAAGGGAGGGGAAGAGAACGAGAGTAACAGAAGGGAGGGGAGGAGAACGATAGTAACAGAAGGGAGGGGAGGAGAACGATAGTACCAGAAGGGAGGGGAGGAGAACGAGAGTAACAGAAGGGAGGGGAGGAGAACGATAGTAACAGAAGGGAGGGGAAGAGAATGTGAGTAACAGAAGGGAGGGGAGGAGAATGATAGTAACAGAAGGGAGGGGAGGAGAATGAGAGTAACAGAAGGGAGGGGAAGAGAATGATAGTAACAGACGGGAGGGGAAGAGAATGAGAGTAACAGAAGGGAGGGGAAGAGAATGATAGGAACAGACGGGAGGGGAAGAGAATGAGAGTAACAGAAGGGAGGGGAGGAAAATGATAGTAACAGAAGGGAGGGGAAGAGAATGAGAGTAACAGAAGGGAGGGGAAGAGAATGAGAGTAACAGAAGGGAGGGGAGGAGAATGATAGTAACAGAAGGGAGGGGAAGAGAATGAGAGTAACAGAAGGGAGGGGAAGAGAATGATAGTAACAGACGGGAGGGGAAGAGAATGAGAGTAACAGAAGGGAGGGGAAGAGAATGAGAGTAACAGAAGGGAGGGGAAGAGAATGAGAGTAACAGACGGGAGGGGAAGAGAATGAGAGTAACAGACGGGAGGGGAAGAGAATGAGAGTAACAGAAGGGAGGGGAAGAGAATGAGAGTAACAGAAGGGAGGGGAGGAGAATGATAGTAACAGAAGGGAGGGGAGGAGAATGATAGTAACAGAAGGGAGGGGAGGAGAATGAGAGTAACAGAAGGGAGGGGAGGAGAATGATAGTAACAGAAGGGAGGGGAAGAGAATGAGAGTAACAGAAGGGAGGGGAGGAGAATGATAGTAACAGAAGGGAGGGGAAGAGAATGAGAGTAACAGAAGGGAGGGGAGGAGAATGAGAGTAACAGAAGGGAGGGGAGGAGAATGATAGTAACAGAAGGGAGGGGAAGAGAATGAGAGTAACAGAAGGGAGGGGAGGAGAATGATAGTAACAGAAGGGAGGGGAGGAGAATGATAGTAACAGAAGGGAGGGGAGGAGAATGAGAGTAACAGAAGGGAGGGGAAGAGAATGATAGTAACAGACGGGAGGGGAAGAGAATGAGAGTAACAGAAGGGAGGGGAAGAGAATGATAGTAACAGACGGGAGGGGAAAAGAATGAGAGTAACAGACGGGAGGGGAAGAGAATGATAGTAACAGAAGGGAGGGGAGGAGAATGATTGTAACAGAAGGGAGGGGAAGAGAATGATAGTAACAGACGGGAGGGGAAGAGAATGAGAGTAACAGAAGGGAGGGGAGGAGAATGAGAGTAACAGAAGGGAGGGGAAGAGAATGAGAGTAACAGAAGGGAGGGGAAGAGAATGATAGTAACAGACGGGAGGGGAAGAGAATGAGAGTAACAGAAGGGAGGGGAAGAGAATGAGAGTAACAGAAGGGAGGGGAAGAGAATGAGAGTAACAGACGGGAGGGGAAGAGAATGAGAGTAACAGAAGGGAGGGGAAGAGAATGAGAGTAACAGAAGGGAGGGGAAGAGAATGAGAGTAACAGAAGGGAGGGGAGGAGAATGATAGTAACAGAAGTGAGGGGAGGAGAATGATAGTAACAGAAGGGAGGGGAGGAGAATGAGAGTAACAGAAGGGAGGGGAGGAGAATGATAGTAACAGAAGGGAGGGGAAGAGAATGATAGTAACAGAAGGGAGGGGAGGAGAATGATAGTAACAGAAGGGAGGGGAAGAGAATGAGAGTAACAGAAGGGAGGGGAGGAGAATGAGAGTAACAGAAGGGAGGGGAGGAGAATGATAGTAACAGAAGGGAGGGGAAGAGAATGAGAGTAACAGAAGGGAGGGGAGGAGAATGATAGTAACAGAAGGGAGGGGAGGAGAATGAGAGTAACAGAAGGGAGGGGAAGAGAATGATAGTAACAGACGGGAGGGGAAGAGAATGAGAGTAACAGAAGGGAGGGGAAGAGAATGATAGTAACAGACGGGAGGGGAAGAGAATGAGAGTAACAGACGGGAGGGGAAGAGAATGATAGTAACAGAAGGGAGGGGAGGAGAATGATAGTAACAGAAGGGAGGGGAAGAGAATGATAGTAACAGACGGGAGGGGAAGAGAATGAGAGTAACAGAAGGGAGGGGAGGAGAATGAGAGTAACAGAAGGGAGGGGAGGAGAATGATAGTAACAGAAGGGAGGGGAAGAGAATGAGAGTAACAGAAGGGAGGGGAGGAGAATGAGAGTAACAGAAGGGAGGGGAGGAGAATGATAGTAACAGAAGGGAGGGGAGGAGAATGAGAGTAACAGAAGGGAGGGGAGGAGAATGATAGTAACAGAAGGGAATGGAAGAGAATGAGAGTAACAGAAGGGAGGGGAGGAGAATGAGAGTAACAGAAGGGAGGGGAAGAGAATGATAGTAACAGACGGGAGGGGAAGAGAATGATAGTAACAGACGGGAGGGGAAGAAAATGAGAGTAACAGAAGGGAGGGGAGGAGAATGATAGTAACAGAAGGGAGGGGAGGAGAATGATAGTAACAGAAGGGAGGGGAGGAACATTAGAGTAACAGAAGGGAGGGGAGGAGAATGATAGTAACAGAAGGGAGAGGAAGAGAATGATAGTAACAGAAGGGAGGGGAGGAGAATGATAGTAACAGAAGGGAGGGGAAGAGAATGAGAGTAACAGAAGGGAGGGGAGGAGAATGAGAGTAACAGAAGGGAGGGGAGGAGAATGAGAGTAACAGAAGGGAGGGGAGGAGAATGAGAGTAACAGAAGGGAGGGGAGGAGAATGATAGTAACAGAAGGGAAGGGAAGAGAATGAGAGTAACAGAAGGGAGGGGAGGAGAATGATAGTAACAGAAGGGAGGGGAGGAGAATGAGAGTAACAGAAGGGAGGGGAGGAGAATGAGAGTAACAGAAGGGAGGGGAAGAGAATGATAGTAACAGACGGGAGGGGAAGAGAATGAGAGTAACAGAAGGGAGGGGAAGAGAATGATAGTAACAGACGGGAGGGGAAGAGAATGAGAGTAACAGACGGGAGGGGAAGAGAATGATAGTAACAGAAGGGAGGGGAGGAGAATGATAGTAACAGAAGGGAGGGGAAGAGAATGAGAGTAACAGAAGGGAGGGGAGGAGAATGATAGTAACAGAAGGGAGGGGAAGAGAATGAGAGTAACAGAAGGGAGGGGAGGAGAATGAGAGTAACAGAAGGGAGGGGAGGAGAATGATAGTAACAGAAGGGAGGGGAAGAGAATGAGAGTAACAGAAGGGAGGGGAGGAGAATGATAGTAACAGAAGGGAGGGGAGGAGAATGAGAGTAACAGAAGGGAGGGGAAGAGAATGATAGTAACAGACGGGAGGGGAAGAGAATGAGAGTAACAGAAGGGAGGGGAAGAGAATGATAGTAACAGACGGGAGGGGAAAAGAATGAGAGTAACAGACGGGAGGGGAAGAGAATGATAGTAACAGAAGGGAGGGGAGGAGAATGATTGTAACAGAAGGGAGGGGAAGAGAATGATAGTAACAGACGGGAGGGGAAGAGAATGAGAGTAACAGAAGGGAGGGGAGGAGAATGAGAGTAACAGAAGGGAGGGGAAGAGAATGAGAGTAACAGAAGGGAGGGGAAGAGAATGAGAGTAACAGAAGGGAGGGGAAGAGAATGAGAGTAACAGAAGGGAGGGGAAGAGAATGAGAGTAACAGAAGGGAGGGGAAGAGAATGAGAGTAACAGAAGGAAGGGGAAGAGAATGAGAGTAACAGACGGGAGGGGAAGAGAATGAGAGTAACAGACGGGAGGGGAAGAGAATGAGAGTAACAGAAGGGAGGGGAAGAGAATGAGAGTAACAGACGGGAGGGGAAGAGAATGAGAGTAACAGAAGGGAGGGGAAGAGAATGAGAGTAACAGAAGGGAGGGGAAGAGAATGAGAGTAACAGAAGGGAGGGCAGGAGAATGATAGTAACAGAAGGGAGGGGAGGAGAATGATAGTAACAGAAGGGAGGGGAGGAGAATGATAGTAACAGAAGGGAGGGGAGGAGAATGATAGTAACAGAAGGGAGGGGAGGAGAATGATAGTAACAGAAGGGAGGGGAAGAGAATGAGAGTAACAGAAGGGAGGGGAGGAGAATGAGAGTAACAGAAGGGAGGGGAGGAGAACGATAGTAACAGAAGGGAGGGGAAGAGAACGAGAGTAACAGAAGGGAGGGGAGGAGAACGATAGTAACAGAAGGGAGGGGAGGAGAACGATAGTACCAGAAGGGAGGGGAGGAGAACGAGAGTAACAGAAGGGAGGGGAGGAGAACGATAGTAACAGAAGGGAGGGGAAGAGAATGTGAGTAACAGAAGGGAGGGGAGGAGAATGATAGTAACAGAAGGGAGGGGAGGAGAATGAGAGTAACAGAAGGGAGGGGAAGAGAATGATAGTAACAGACGGGAGGGGAAGAGAATGAGAGTAACAGAAGGGAGGGGAAGAGAATGATAGTAACAGACGGGAGGGGAAGAGAATGAGAGTAACAGAAGGGAGGGGAGGAAAATGATAGTAACAGAAGGGAGGGGAAGAGAATGAGAGTAACAGAAGGGAGGGGAAGAGAATGAGAGTAACAGAAGGGAGGGGAGGAGAATGATAGTAACAGAAGGGAGGGGAAGAGAATGAGAGTAACAGAAGGGAGGGGAAGAGAATGATAGTAACAGAGGGGAGGGGAAGAGAATGAGAGTAACAGAAGGGAGGGGAAGAGAATGAGAGTAACAGAAGGGAGGGGAAGAGAATGAGAGTAACAGACGGGAGGGGAAGAGAATGAGAGTAACAGACGGGAGGGGAAGAGAATGAGAGTAACAGAAGGGAGGGGAAGAGAATGAGAGTAACAGAAGGGAGGGGAGGAGAATGATAGTAACAGAAGGGAGGGGAGGAGAATGATAGTAACAGAAGGGAGGGGAGGAGAATGAGAGTAACAGAAGGGAGGGGAGGAGAATGATAGTAACAGAAGGGAGGGGAAGAGAATGAGAGTAACAGAAGGGAGGGGAGGAGAATGATAGTAACAGAAGGGAGGGGAAGAGAATGAGAGTAACAGAAGGGAGGGGAGGAGAATGAGAGTAACAGAAGGGAGGGGAGGAGAATGATAGTAACAGAAGGGAGGGGAAGAGAATGAGAGTAACAGAAGGGAGGGGAGGAGAATGATAGTAACAGAAGGGAGGGGAGGAGAATGATAGTAACAGAAGGGAGGGGAGGAGAATGAGAGTAACAGAAGGGAGGGGAAGAGAATGATAGTAACAGACGGGAGGGGAAGAGAATGAGAGTAACAGAAGGGAGGGGAAGAGAATGATAGTAACAGACGGGAGGGGAAAAGAATGAGAGTAACAGACGGGAGGGGAAGAGAATGATAGTAACAGAAGGGAGGGGAGGAGAATGATTGTAACAGAAGGGAGGGGAAGAGAATGATAGTAACAGACGGGAGGGGAAGAGAATGAGAGTAACAGAAGGGAGGGGAGGAGAATGAGAGTAACAGAAGGGAGGGGAAGAGAATGAGAGTAACAGAAGGGAGGGGAAGAGAATGAGAGTAACAGAAGGGAGGGGAAGAGAATGAGAGTAACAGAAGGGAGGGGAAGAGAATGAGAGTAACAGAAGGGAGGGGAAGAGAATGAGAGTAACAGAAGGGAGGGGAAGAGAATGAGAGTAACAGACGGGAGGGGAAGAGAATGAGAGTAACAGACGGGAGGGGAAGAGAATGAGAGTAACAGACGGGAGGGGAAGAGAATGAGAGTAACAGAAGGGAGGGGAAGAGAATGAGAGTAACAGAAGGGAGGGGAAGAGAATGAGAGTAACAGAAGGGAGGGCAGGAGAATGATAGTAACAGAAGGGAGGGGAGGAGAATGATAGTAACAGAAGGGAGGGGAGGAGAATGAGAGTAACAGAAGGGAGGGGAGGAGAATGATAGTAACAGAAGGGAGGGGAAGAGAATGATAGTAACAGAAGGGAGGGGAGGAGAATGATAGTAACAGAAGGGAGGGGAGGAGAATGAGAGTAACAGAAGGGAGGGGAGGAGAACGATAGTAACAGAAGGGAGGGGAAGAGAACGAGAGTAACAGAAGGGAGGGGAGGAGAACGATAGTAACAGAAGGGAGGGGAGGAGAACGATAGTACCAGAAGGGAGGGGAGGAGAACGAGAGTAACAGAAGGGAGGGGAGGAGAACGATAGTAACAGAAGGGAGGGGAGGAGAATGAGAGTAACAGAAGGGAGGGGAGGAGAATGATAGTAACAGAAGGGAGGGGAGGAGAATGAGAGTAACAGAAGGGAGGGGAAGAGAATGATAGTAACAGACGGGAGGGGAAGAGAATGAGAGTAACAGAAGGGAGGGGAGGAGAATGAGAGTAACAGAAGGGAGGGGAGGAGAACGAGAGTAACAGAAGGGAGGGGAGGAGAACGATAGTAACAGAAGGGAGGGGAAGAGAACGAGAGTAACAGAAGGGAGGGGAGGAGAACGATAGTAACAGAAGGGAGGGGAGGAGAACGATAGTACCAGAAGGGAGGGGAGGAGAACGAGAGTAACAGAAGGGAGGGGAGGAGAACGATAGTAACAGAAGGGAGGGGAGGAGAATGAGAGTAACAGAAGGGAGGGGAGGAGAATGATAGTAACAGAAGGGAGGGGAGGAGAATGAGAGTAACAGAAGGGAGGGGAAGAGAATGATAGTAACAGACGGGAGGGGAAGAGAATGAGAGTAACAGAAGGGAGGGGAAGAGAATGATAGTAACAGACGGGAGGGGAAGAGAATGAGAGTAACAGAAGGGAGGGGAGGAGAATGATAGTAACAGAAGGGAGGGGAAGAGAATGAGAGTAACAGAAGGGAGGGGAGGAGAATGATAGTGACAGAAGGGAGGGGAAGAGAATGAGAGTAACAGAAGGGAGGGGAGGAGAATGATAGTAACAGAAGGGAGGGGAGGAGAATGAGAGTAACAGAAGGGAGGCGAAGAGAATGATAGTAACAGACGGGAGGGGAAGAGAATGATAGTAACAGACGGGAGGGGAAGAGAATGAGAGTAACAGAAGGGAGGGGAAGAGAATGATAGTAACAGACGGGAGGGGAAGAGAATGAGAGTAACAGAAGGGAGGGGAAGAGAATGAGAGTAACAGAAGGGAGGGGAAGAGAATGATAGTAACAGACGGGAGGGGAAGAGAATGAGAGTAACAGAAGGGAGGGGAAGAGAATGAGAGTAACAGAAGGGAGGGGAAGAGAATGAGAGTAACAGACGGGAGGGGAAGAGAATGAGAGTAACAGAAGGGAGGGGAAGAGAATGAGAGTAACAGAAGGGAGGGGAAGAGAATGAGAGTAACAGAAGGGAGGGGAGGAGAATGATAGTAACAGAAGTGAGGGGAGGAGAATGATAGTAACAGAAGGGAGGGGAGGAGAATGAGAGTAACAGAAGTGAGGGGAGGAGAATGATAGTAACAGAAGGGAGGGGAAGAGAATGATAGTAACAGAAGGGAGGGGAGGAGAATGATAGTAACAGAAGGGAGGGGAAGAGAATGAGAGTAACAGAAGGGAGGGGAGGAGAATGAGAGTAACAGAAGGGAGGGGAGGAGAATGATAGTAACAGAAGGGAGGGGAAGAGAATGAGAGTAACAGAAGGGAGGGGAGGAGAATGATAGTAACAGAAGGGAGGGGAGGAGAATGAGAGTAACAGAAGGGAGGGGAAGAGAATGATAGTAACAGACGGGAGGGGAAGAGAATGAGAGTAACAGAAGGGAGGGGAAGAGAATGATAGTAACAGACGGGAGGGGAAGAGAATGAGAGTAACAGACGGGAGGGGAAGAGAATGATAGTAACAGAAGGGAGGGGAGGAGAATGATAGTAACAGAAGGGAGGGGAAGAGAATGATAGTAACAGACGGGAGGGGAAGAGAATGAGAGTAACAGAAGGGAGGGGAGGAGAATGAGAGTAACAGAAGGGAGGGGAGGAGAATGATAGTAACAGAAGGGAGGGGAAGAGAATGAGAGTAACAGAAGGGAGGGGAGGAGAATGAGAGTAACAGAAGGGAGGGGAGGAGAATGATAGTAACAGAAGGGAGGGGAGGAGAATGAGAGTAACAGAAGGGAGGGGAGGAGAATGATAGTAACAGAAGGGAATGGAAGAGAATGAGAGTAACAGAAGGGAGGGGAGGAGAATGAGAGTAACAGAAGGGAGGGGAAGAGAATGATAGTAACAGACGGGAGGGGAAGAGAATGATAGTAACAGACGGGAGGGGAAGAAAATGAGAGTAACAGAAGGGAGGGGAGGAGAATGATAGTAACAGAAGGGAGGGGAGGAGAATGATAGTAACAGAAGGGAGGGGAGGAACATTAGAGTAACAGAAGGGAGGGGAGGAGAATGATAGTAACAGAAGGGAGAGGAAGAGAATGATAGTAACAGAAGGGAGGGGAGGAGAATGATAGTAACAGAAGGGAGGGGAAGAGAATGAGAGTAACAGAAGGGAGGGGAGGAGAATGAGAGTAACAGAAGGGAGGGGAGGAGAATGAGAGTAACAGAAGGGAGGGGAGGAGAATGAGAGTAACAGAAGGGAGGGGAGGAGAATGATAGTAACAGAAGGGAAGGGAAGAGAATGAGAGTAACAGAAGGGAGGGGAGGAGAATGATAGTAACAGAAGGGAGGGGAGGAGAATGAGAGTAACAGAAGGGAGGGGAGGAGAATGAGAGTAACAGAAGGGAGGGGAAGAGAATGATAGTAACAGACGGGAGGGGAAGAGAATGAGAGTAACAGAAGGGAGGGGAAGAGAATGATAGTAACAGACGGGAGGGGAAGAGAATGAGAGTAACAGACGGGAGGGGAAGAGAATGATAGTAACAGAAGGGAGGGGAGGAGAATGATAGTAACAGAAGGGAGGGGAAGAGAATGATAGTAACAGACGGGAGGGGAAGAGAATGAGAGTAACAGAAGGGAGGGGAGGAGAATGATAGTAACAGAAGGGAGGGGAAGAGAATGAGAGTAACAGAAGGGAGGGGAGGAGAATGAGAGTAACAGAAGGGAGGGGAGGAGAATGATAGTAACAGACGGGAGGGGAAGAGAATGAGAGTAACAGAAGGGAGGGGAAGAGAATGAGAGTAACAGAAGGGAGGGGAAGAGAATGATAGTAACAGAAGGGAGGGGAAGAGAATGAGAGTAACAGAAGGGAGGGGAAGAGAATGAGAGTAACAGAAGGGAGGGGAAGAGAATGAGAGTAACAGAAGGGAGGGGAAGAGAATGAGAGTAACAGAAGGGAGGGGAAGAGAATGAGAGTAACAGAAGGGAGGGGAAGAGAATGAGAGTAACAGAAGGGGGGGGAAGAGAATGATAGTAACAGACGGGAGGGGAAGAGAATGAGAGTAACAAAAGGGAGGGGAAGAGAATGATAGTAACAGAAGGGAGGGGAAGAGAATGAGAGTAACAGAAGGGAGGGGAAGAGAATGAGAGTAACAGAAGGGAGGGGAAGAGAATGATAGTAACAGACGGGAGGGGAAGAGAATGAGAGTAACAGAAGGGAGGGGAAGAGAATGAGAGTAACAGAAGGGAGGGGAAGAGAATGAGAGTAACAGACTGGAGGGGAAGAGAATGAGAGTAACAGAAGGGAGGGGAAGAGAATGAGAGTAACAGAAGGGAGGGGAAGAGAATGATAGTTACAGACGGGAGGGGAAGAGAATGAGAGTAGCAGAAGGGAGGTGAAGAGAATGATAGTTACAGACGGGAGGGGAAGAGAATGAGAGTAGCAGAAGGGAGGTGAAGAGAATGAGAGTAACAGAAGGGAGGTGAAGAGAATGAGAGTAACAGAAGGGAGGGGAAGAGAATGAGAGTAACAGAAGGGAGGGGAAGAGAATGATAGTAACAGACGGGAGGGGAAGAGAATGAGAGTAACAGAAGGGAGGGGAAGAGAATGAGAGTAACAGACGGGAGGGGAAGAGATTGAGAGTAACAGACCGGAGGGGAAGAGAATGAGAGTAACAGAAGGGAGGGGAAGAGAATGATAGTTACAGACGGGAGGGGAAGAGAATGATAGTAACAGACGGGAGGGGAAGAGAATGAGAGTAACAGACGGGAGGGGAAGAGAATGAGAGTAACAGACGGGAGGGGAAGAGAATGAGTGTAACAGAAGGGAGGGGAAGAGAATGAGAGTAACAGAAGGGAGGGGAAGAGAATGAGAGTAACAGAAGGGAGGGGAAGAGAATGAGAGTAACAGAAGGGAGGGGAAGAGAATGAGTGTAACAGAAGGGAGGTGAAGAGAATGATAGTAACAGACGGGAGGGGAAGAGAATGAGAGTAACAGAAGGGAGGTGAAGAGAATGAGAGTAACAGAAGGGAGGGGGAAGAGAATGATAGTAACAGACGGGAGGGGAAGAGAATGAGAGTAACAGACGGGAGGGGAAGAGAATGAGAGTAACAGAAGGGAGGGGAGGAGAATGATAGTAACAGAAGGGAGGGGAAGAGAATGAGAGTAACAGAAGGGAGGGGAGGAGAATGATAGTAACAGAAGGGAGGGGAGGAGAATGAGAGTAACAGAAGGGAGGGGAAGAGAATGATAGTAACAGACGGGAGGGGAAGAGAATGAGAGTAACAGAAGGGAGGGGAAGAGAATGATAGTAACAGACGGGAGGGGAAGAGAATGAGAGTAACAGACGGGAGGGGAAGAGAATGATAGTAACAGAAGGGAGGGGAGGAGAATGATAGTAACAGAAGGGAGGGGAGGAGAATGATAGTAACAGACGGGAGGGGAAGAGAATGAGAGTAACAGAAGGGAGGGGAGGAGAATGATAGTAACAGAAGGGAGGGGAAGAGAATGAGAGTAACAGAAGGGAGGGGAGGAGAATGAGAGTAACAGAAGGGAGGGGAGGAGAATGATAGTAACAGGCGGGAGGGGAAGAGAATGAGAGTAACAGAAGGGAGGGGAAGAGAATGAGAGTAACAGAAGGGAGGGGAAGAGAATGATAGTAACAGACGGGAGGGGAAGAGAATGAGAGTAACAGAAGGGAGGGGAAGAGAATGAGAGTAACAGACGGGAGGGGAAGAGAATGAGAGTAACAAAAGGGAGGGGAAGAGAATGATAGTAACAGAAGGGAGGGGAAGAGAATGAGAGTAACAGAAGGGAGGGGAAGAGAATGAGAGTAACAGAAGGGAGGGGAAGAGAATGATAGTAACAGACGGGAGGGGAAGAGAATGAGAGTAACAGAAGGGAGGGGAAGAGAATGAGAGTAACAGAAGGGAGGGGAAGAGAATGAGAGTAACAGACTGGAGGGGAAGAGAATGAGAGTAACAGAAGGGAGGGGAAGAGAATGAGAGTAACAGAAGGGAGGGCAGGATAATGATAGTAACAGACGGGAGGGGAAGAGAATGAGAGTAGCAGAAGGGAGGTGAAGAGAATGATAGTTACAGACGGGAGGGGAAGAGAATGAGAGTAGCAGAAGGGAGGTGAAGAGAATGAGAGTAACAGAAGGGAGGTGAAGAGAATGAGAGTAACAGAAGGGAGGGGAAGAGAATGAGAGTAACAGAAGGGAGGGGAAGAGAATGATAGTAACAGACGGGAGGGGAAGAGAATGAGAGTAACAGAAGGGAGGGGAAGAGAATGAGAGTAACAGACGGGAGGGGAAGAGATTGAGAGTAACAGACCGGAGGGGAAGAGAATGAGAGTAACAGAAGGGAGGGGAAGAGAATGATAGTTACAGACGGGAGGGGAAGAGAATGAGAGTAGCAGAAGGGAGGTGAAGAGAATGAGAGTAACAGAAGGGAGGTGAAGAGAATGAGAGTAACAGAAGGGAGGGGGAAGAGAATGATAGTAACAGACGGGAGGGGAAGAGAATGAGAGTAACAGACGGGAGGGGAAGAGAATGAGAGTAACAGAAGGGAGGGGAGGAGAATGATAGTAACAGAAGGGAGGGGAAGAGAATGAGAGTAACAGAAGGGAGGGGAGGAGAATGATAGTAACAGAAGGGAGGGGAGGAGAATGAGAGTAACAGAAGGGAGGGGAAGAGAATGATAGTAACAGACGGGAGGGGAAGAGAATGAGAGTAACAGAAGGGAGGGGAAGAGAATGATAGTAACAGGCGGGAGGGGAAGAGAATGAGAGTAACAGACGGGAGGGGAAGAGAATGATAGTAACAGAAGGGAGGGGAGGAGAATGATAGTAACAGAAGGGAGGGGAAGAGAATGATAGTAACAGACGGGAGGGGAAGAGAATGAGAGTAACAGAAGGGAGGGGAGGAGAATGAGAGTAACAGAAGGGAAGGGAGGAGAATGATAGTAACAGAAGGGAGGGGAAGAGAATGAGAGTAACAGAAGGGAGGGGAGGAGAATGAGAGTAACAGAAGGGAGGGGAGGAGAATGATAGTAACAGACGGGAGGGGAAGAGAATGAGAGTAACAGAAGGGAGGGGAAGAGAATGAGAGTAACAGAAGGGAGGGGAAGAGAATGATAGTAACAGACGGGAGGGGAAGAGAATGAGAGTAACAGAAGGGAGGGGAAGAGAATGAGAGTAACAGAAGGGAGGGGAAGAGAATGAGAGTAACAGAAGGGAGGGGAAGAGAATGAGAGTAACAGAAGGGAGGGGAAGAGAATGAGAGTAACAGAAGGGGGGGGAAGAGAATGATAGTAACAGACGGGAGGGGAAGAGAATGAGAGTAACAAAAGGGAGGGGAAGAGAATGATAGTAACAGAAGGGAGGGGAAGAGAATGAGAGTAACAGAAGGGAGGGGAAGAGAATGAGAGTAACAGAAGGGAGGGGAAGAGAATGATAGTAACAGACGGGAGGGGAAGAGAATGAGAGTAACAGAAGGGAGGGGAAGAGAATGAGAGTAACAGAAGGGAGGGGAAGAGAATGAGAGTAACAGACTGGAGGGGAAGAGAATGAGAGTAACAGAAGGGAGGGGAAGAGAATGAGAGTAACAGAAGGGAGGGCAGGAGAATGATAGTAACAGACGGGAGGGGAAGAGAATGAGAGTAGCAGAAGGGAGGTGAAGAGAATGATAGTTACAGACGGGAGGGGAAGAGAAGAGTAGCAGAAGGGAGGGGAAGAGAATGAGAGTAACAGAAGGGAGGTGAAGAGAATGAGAGTAACAGAAGGGAGGGGAAGAGAATGAGAGTAACAGAAGGGAGGGGAAGAGAATGATAGTAACAGACGGGAGGGGAAGAGAATGAGAGTAACAGAAGGGAGGGGAAGAGAATGAGAGTAACAGACGGGAGGGGAAGAGATTGAGAGTAACAGACCGGAGGGGAAGAGAATGAGAGTAACAGAAGGGAGGGGAAGAGAATGATAGTTACAGACGGGAGGGGAAGAGAATGAGAGTAGCAGAAGGGAGGTGAAGAGAATGAGAGTAACAGAAGGGAGGGGGAAGAGAATGATAGTAACAGACGGGAGGGGAAGAGAATGAGAGTAACAGAAGGGAGGGGAAGAGAATGAGAGTAACAGACGGGAGGGGAAGAGAATGAGTGTAACAGAAGGGAGGGGAAGAGAATGAGAGTAACAGAAGGGAGGGGAAGAGAATGAGAGTAACAGAAGGGAGGGGAAGAGAATGAGAGTAACAGAAGGGAGGGGAAGAGAATGAGAGTAACAGAAGGGAGGGGAAGAGAATGATAGTAACAGACGGGAGGGGAAGAGAATGAGAGTAACAGAAGGGAGGTGAAGAGAATGAGAGTAACAGAAGGGAGGGGGAAGAGAATGATAGTAACAGACGGGAGGGGAAGAGAATGAGAGTAACAGAAGGGAGGGGAAGAGAATGATAGTAACAGACGGGAGGGGAAGAGAATGAGAGTAACAGAAGGGAGGGGAAGAGAATGAGAGTAACAGAAGGGAGTTGAAGAGAATGAGAGTAACAGAAGGGAGGGGAAGAGAATGAGAGTAACAGAAGGGAGGAGAAGAGAATAAGAGTAACAGAAGGGAGGGGAAGAGAATGATAGTAACAGACGGGAGGGGAAGAGAATGAGAGTAACAAAAGGGAGGGGAAGAGAATGAGAGTAACAGAAGGGAGGGGAAGAGAATGAGAGTAACAGAAGGGAGGGGAAGAGAATGAGAGTAACAGAAGGGAGGGGAAGAGAATGATAGTAACAGACGGGAGGGGAAGAGAATGAGAGTAACAGAATGGAGGGGAAGAGAATGAGAGTAACAGAAGGGAGGGGAAGAGAATGATAGTAACAGACGGGAGGGGAAGAGAATGAGAGTAACAGAAGGGAGGGGAAGAGAATGAGAGTAACAGAAGGGAGGGGTTAGAGAATGAGAGTAACAGACGGGAGGGGAAGAGAATGAGAGTAACAGAAGGGAGGGGAAGAGAATGAGAGTAACAGAAGGGAGGGGTTGAGAATAAGAGTAACAGACGGGAGGGGAAGAGAATGAGAGTAACAGAAGGGAGGGGAAGAGAATGAGAGTAACAGAAGGGAGGGGAAGAGAATGAGAGTAACAGAAGGGAGGGGAAGAGAATGAGAGTAACAGAAGGGAGGAGAAGAGAATGAGAGTAACAGAAGGGAGGGGAAGAGAATGAGAGTAACAGAAGGGAGGGGAAGAGAATGAGAGTAACAGAAGGGAGGGGAAGAGAATGAGAGTAAAAGAAGGGAGGGGAAGAGAATGAGAGTAACAGAAGGGAGGGGAAGAGAATGATAGTAACAGACGGGAGGGGAAGAGAATGAGAGTAACAAAAGGGAGGGGAAGAGAATGAGAGTAACAGAAGGGAGGGGAAGAGAATGAGAGTAACAGAATGGAGGGGAAGAGAATGAGAGTAACAGAAGGGAGGGGAAGAGAATGAGAGTAACAGAAGGGAGGGGAAGAGAATGAGAGTAACAGAAGGGAGGGGAACAGAATGAGAGTAACAGACGGGAGGGGAAGAGAATGAGAGTAACAGAAGGGAGGGGAAGAGAATGATAGTAACAGACGGGAGGGGAAGAGAATGAGAGTAACAGAAGGGAGGGGAAGAGAATGAGAGTAACAGAAGGGAGGGGTTGAGAATGAGAGTAACAGACGGGAGGGGAAGAGAATGAGAGTAACAGAAGGGAGGGGAAGAGAATGAGAGTAACAGAAGGGAGGGGAAGAGAATGAGAGTAACAGAAGGGAGGGGAAGAGAATGAGAGTAACAGAAGGGAGGAGAAGAGAATGAGAGTAACAGAAGGGAGGGGAAGAGAATGAGAGTAACAGAAGGGAGGGGAAGAGAATGAGAGTAACAGAAGGGAGGGGAAGAGAATGAGAGTAAAAGAAGGGAGGGGAAGAGAATGAGAGTAACAGAAGGGAGGGGAAGAGAATGATAGTAACAGACGGGAGGGGAAGAGAATGAGAGTAACAAAAGGGAGGGGAAGAGAATGAGAGTAACAGAAGGGAGGGGAAGAGAATGAGAGTAACAGAAGGGAGGGGAAGAGAATGAGAGTAACAGAATGGAGGGGAAGAGAATGAGAGTAACAGAAGGGAGGGGAAGAGAATGAGAGTAACAGAAGGGAGGGGAAGAGAATGAGAGTAACAGAAGGGAGGGGAAGAGAATGATAGTAACAGACGGGAGGGGAAGAGAATGAGAGTAACAGAAGGGAGGGGAAGAGAATGATAGTAACAGACGGGAGGGGAAGAGAATGAGAGTAACAGAAGGGAGGGGAAGAGAATGAGAGTAACAGACGGGAGGGGAAGAGAATGAGAGTAACAGAAGGGAGGGGAAGAGAATGAGAGTAACAGAAGGGAGGGGAAGAGAATGATAGTAACAGACGGGAGGGGAAGAGAATGAGAGTAACAGAAGGGAGGGGAAGAGAATGAGAGTAACAGAAGGGAGGGGAAGAGAATGAGAGTAACAGAAGGGAGGGGAAGAGAATGAGAGTAACAGAAGGGAGGGGAGGAGAATGATAGTAACAGAAGGGAGGGGAAGAGAATGAGAGTAACAGAAGGGAGGGGAAGAGAATGATAGTAACAGACGGGAGGGGAAGAGAATGAGAGTAACAAAAGGGAGGGGAAGAGAATGAGAGTAACAGAAGGGAGGGGAAGAGAATGAGAGTAACAGAAGGGAGGGGAAGAGAATGAGAGTAACAGAAGGGAGGGGAAGAGAATGATAGTAACAGACGGGAGGGGAAGAGAATGAGAGTAACAGAAGGGAGGGGAAGAGAATGAGAGTAACAGAAGGGAGGGGAAGAGAATGATAGTAACAGACGGGAGGGGAAGAGAATGAGAGTAACAGAAGGGAGGGGAAGAGAATGAGATTAACAGAAGGGAGGGGAAGAGAATGAGAGTAACAGATGGGAGGGGCAGAGAATGAGAGTAACAGAAGGGAGGGGAAGAGAATGAGAGTAACAGAAGGGAGGGGAAGAGAATGAGAGTAACAGACGGGAGGGGAAGAGAATGAGAGTAACAGAAGGGAGGGGTAGAGAATGAGAGTAACAGAAGGGAGGGGAAGAGAATGAGAGTAACAGACGGGAGGGGAAGAGAATGAGAGTAACAGAAGGGAGGGGAAGAGAATGAGAGTAACAGACGGGAGGGGAAGAGAATTAGAGTAACAGAAGGGAGGGGAAGAGAATGAGAGTAACAGAAGGGAGGGGAAGAGAATGAGAGTAACAGACGGGAGGGGAAGAGAATGAGAGTAACAGAAGGGAGGGGAAGAGAATGAGAGTAACAGAAGGGAGGGGAAGAGAATGAAAGTAACAGAAGGGAGGGGAAGAGAATGAGAGTAACAGAAGGGAGGGGAAGAGAATGATAGTAACAGACGGGAGGGGAAGAGAATGAGAGTAACAAAAGGGAGGGGAAGAGAATGAGAGTAACAGAAGGGAGGGGAAGAGAATGAGAGTAACAGAATGGAGGGGAAGAGAATGAGAGTAACAGAAGGGAGGGGAAGAGAATGAGAGTAACAGAAGGGAGGGGAAGAGAATGAGAGTAACAGAAGGGAGGGGAAGAGAATGATAGTAACAGACGGGAGGGGAAGAGAATGAGAGTAACAGAAGGGAGGTGAAGAGAATGAGAGTAACAGAATGGAGGGGGAAGAGAATGATAGTAACAGACGGGAGGGGAAGAGAATGAGAGTAACAGAAGGGAGGGGAAGAGAATGATAGTAACAGACGGGAGGGGAAGAGAATGAGAGTAACAGAAGGGAGGGGAAGAGAATGAGAGTAACAGAAGGGAGTTGAAGAGAATGAGAGTAACAGAAGGGAGGGGAAGAGAATGAGAGTAACAGACGGGAGGGGAAGAGAATGAGAGTAACAGAAGGGAGGGGAAGAGAATGAGAGTAACAGAAGGGAGGGGAAGAGAATGAGAGTAACAGAAGGGAGGGGAAG
This sequence comes from Salvelinus fontinalis, assembly GCF_029448725.1. Classification (NCBI taxonomy): domain Eukaryota; kingdom Metazoa; phylum Chordata; class Actinopteri; order Salmoniformes; family Salmonidae; genus Salvelinus; species Salvelinus fontinalis. The sequence goes on from NC_074687.1 coordinate 9,172,958, forward strand.
AGAATGAGAGTAACAGAAGGGAGGGGAAGAGAATGAGAGTAACAGAAGGGAGGGGAAGAGAATGAGAGTAACAGACGGGAGGGGAAGAGAATGAGAGTAACAGACGGGAGGGGAAGAGAATGAGAGTAACAGAAGGGAGGGGAAGAGAATGAGAGTAACAGAAGGGAGGGGAAGAGAATGAGAGTAACAGAAGGGAGGGGAAGAGAATGAGAGTAACAGAAGGGAGGGGAAGAGAATGAGAGTAACTGAAGGGAGGGGAAGAGAATGATAGTAACAGACGGGAGGGGAAGAGAATGAGAGTAACAAAAGGGAGGGGAAGAGAATGAGAGTAACAGAAGGGAGGGGAAGAGAATGAGAGTAACAGAAGGGAGGGGAGGAGAATGATAGTAACAGAAGGGAGAGGAGGAGAATGATAGTAAAGGAAGGGAGGGGAAGAGAATGAGAGTAACAGAAGGGAGGGGAGGAGAATGAGAGTAACAGAAGGGAGGGGAAGAGAATGATAGTAACAGACGGGGGGGAAGAGAATGAGAGTAACAGAAGGGAGGGGAAGAGAATGAGAGTAACATAAAAGAAGGGGAAGAGAATGAGAGTAACAGAAGGGAGGGGAAGAGAATGAGAGTAACAGAAGGGAGGGGAAGAGAATGAGAGTAACAGAAGGGAGGGGAAGAGAATGATAGTAACAGACGGGAGGGGAAGAGAATGAGAGTAACAAAAGGGAGGGGAAGAGAATGAGAGTAACAAAAGGGAGGGGAAGAGAATGAGAGTAACAGAAGGGAGGGGAAGAGAATGAGAGTAACAGAAGGGAGGGGAAGAGAATGATAGTAACAGACGGGAGGGGAAGAGAATGAGAGTAACAGAAGGGAGGGGAAGAGAATGAGAGTAACAGAAGGGAGGGGAAGAGAATGAGAGTAACAGAAGGGAGGGGAAGAGAATGAGAGTAACAGAAGGGAGGGGAAGAGAATGAGAGTAGCAGAAGGGAGGGGAAGAGAATGAGAGTAACAGAAGGGAGGGGAAGAGAATGAGAGTAACAGAAGGGAGGGGAAGAGAATGAGAGTAACAGAAGGGAGGGGAAGAGAATGAGAGTAACAGACGGGAGGGGAAGAGAATGAGAGTAACAAAAGGGAGGGGAAGAGAATGAGAGTAACAGAAGGGAGGGGAAGAGAATGAGAGTAACAGAAGGGAGGGGAAGAGAATGAGAGTAACAGAAGGGAGGGGAAGAGAATGATAGTAACAGACGGGAGGGGAAGAGAATGAGAGTAACAGACGGGAGGGGAAGAGAATGAGAGTAACAGAAGGGAGGGGAAGAGAATGAGAGTAACAGAAGGGAGGGGAAGAGAATGAGAGTAACAGAAGGGAGGGGAAGAGAATGATAGTAACAGACGGGAGGGGAAGAGAATGAGAGTAACAGAAGGGAGGGGAAGAGAATGAGAGTAACAGACGGGAGGGGAAGAGAATGAGAGTAACAGAAGGGAGGGGAAGAGAATGAGAGTAACAGAAGGGAGGGGAAGAGAATGAGAGTAACAGACGGGAGGGGAAGAGAATGAGAGTAACAGACGGTAGGGGAAGAGAATGAGAGTAACAGAAGGGAGGGGAAGAGAATGAGAGTAACAGAAGGGAGGGGAAGATAATGATAGTAACAGACGGGAGGGGAAGAGAATGAGAGTAACAGAAGGGAGGGGAAGAGAATGAGAGTAACAGAAGGGAGGGGAAGAGAATGAGAGTAACAGAAGGGAGGGGAAGAGAATGAGAGTAACAGAAGGGAGGGGAAGAGAATGAGAGTAACAGACGGGAGGGGAAGAGAATGAGAGTAACAGACGGGAGGGGAAGAGAATGAGAGTAACAGAAGGGAGGGGAAGAGAATGAGAGTAACAGAAGGGAGGGGAAGAGAATGAGAGTAACAGAAGGGAGGGGAAGAGAATGAGAGTAACAGAAGGGAGGGGAAGAGAATGAGAGTAACAGAAGGGAGGGGAAGAGAATGATAGTAACAGACGGGAGGGGAAGAGAATGAGAGTAACAAAAGGGAGGGGAAGAGAATGAGAGTAACAGAAGGGAGGGGAAGAGAATGAGAGTAACAGAAGGGAGGGGAGGAGAATGATAGTAACAGAAGGGAGAGGAGGAGAATGATAGTAAAGGAAGGGAGGGGAAGAGAATGAGAGTAACAGAAGGGAGGGGAGGAGAATGAGAGTAACAGAAGGGAGGGGAAGAGAATGATAGTAACAGACGGGGGGAAGAGAATGAGAGTAACAGAAGGGAGGGGAAGAGAATGAGAGTAACAGAAAGGAGGGGAAGAGAATGAGAGTAACAGAAGGGAGGGGAAGAGAATGAGAGTAACAGAAGGGAGGGGAAGAGAATGAGAGTAACAGAAGGGAGGGGAAGAGAATGATAGTAACAGACGGGAGGGGAAGAGAATGAGAGTAACAAAAGGGAGGGGAAGAGAATGAGAGTAACAAAAGGGAGGGGAAGAGAATGAGAGTAACAGAAGGGAGGGGAAGAGAATGAGAGTAACAGACGGGAGGGGAAGAGAATGATAGTAACAGACGGGAGGGGAAGAGAATGAGAGTAACAGAAGGGAGGGGAAGAGAATGAGAGTAACAGAAGGGAGGGGAAGAGAATGAGAGTAACAGAAGGGAGGGGAAGAGAATGAGAGTAACAGAAGGGAGGGGAAGAGAATGAGAGTAGCAGAAGGGAGGGGAAGAGAATGAGAGTAACAGAAGGGAGGGGAAGAGAATGAGAGTAACAGAAGGGAGGGGAAGAGAATGAGAGTAACAGAAGGGAGGGGAAGAGAATGAGAGTAACAGACGGGAGGGGAAGAGAATGAGAGTAACAAAAGGGAGGGGAAGAGAATGAGAGTAACAGAAGGGAGGGGAAGAGAATGAGAGTAACAGAAGGGAGGGGAAGAGAATGATAATAACAGACGGGAGGGGAAGAGAATGAGAGTAACAGACGGGAGGGGAAGAGAATGAGAGTAACAGAAGGGAGGGGAAGAGAATGAGAGTAACAGAAGGGAGGGGAAGAGAATGAGAGTAACAGAAGGGAGGGGAAGAGAATGAGAGTAACAGAAGGGAGGGGAAGAGAATGATAGTAACAGACGGGAGGGGAAGAGAATGAGAGTAACAGAAGGGAGGGGAAGAGAATGAGAGTAACAGACTGGAGGGGAAGAGAATGAGAGTAACAGAAGGGAGGGGAAGAGAATGAGAGTAACAGAAGGGAGGGGAAGAGAATGAGAGTAACAGACGGTAGGGGAAGAGAATGAGAGTAACAGACGGTAGGGGAAGAGAATGAGAGTAACAGAAGGGAGGGGAAGAGAATGAGAGTAACAGAAGGGAGGGGAAGATAATGATAGTAACAGACGGGAGGGGAAGAGAATGAGAGTAACAGAAGGGAGGGGAAGAGAATGAGAGTAACAGAAGGGAGGGGAAGAGAATGAGAGTAACAGACGGGAGGGGAAGAGATTGAGAGTAACAGAAGGGAGGGGAAGAGAATGAGAGTAACAGACGGGAGGGGAAGAGAATGAGAGTAACAGAAGGGAGGGGAAGAGAATGAGAGTAACAGAAGGGTGGGGAAGAGAATGATAGTAACAGACAGGAGGGGAAGAGAATGAGAGTAACAGAAGGGAGGGGAAGAGAATGAGAGTAACAGACGGGAGGGGAAGAGAATGAGAGTAACAGAAGGGAGGGGAAGAGAATGAGAGTAACAGAAGGGAGGGGAAGAGAATGAGAGTAACAGAAGGGAGGGGAAGAGAATGATAGTAACAGACGGGAGGGGAAGAGAATGAGAGTAACAAATGGGAGGGGAAGAGAATGAGAGTAACAGAAGGGAGGGGAAGAGAATGAGAGTAACAGAAGGGAGGGGAAGAGAATGAGAGTAACAGAAGGGAGGGGAAGAGAATGAGAGTAACAGACGGGAGGGGAAGAGAATGAGAGTAACAGAAGGGAGGGGAAGAGAATGAGAGTAACAGACGGGAGGGGAAGAGAATGAGAGTAACAAAAGGGAGGGGAAGAGAATGAGAGTAACAGAAGGGAGGGGAAGAGAATGAGAGTAACAGAAGGGAGGGGAAGAGAATGATAGTAACAGACGGGAGGGGAAGAGAATGAGAGTAACAGACGGGAGGGGAAGAGAATGAGAGTAACAGAAGGGAGGGGAAGAGAATGAGAGTAACAGAAGGGAGGGGAAGAGAATGAGAGTAACAGAAGGGAGGGGAAGAGAATGAGAGTAACAGAAGGGAGGGGAAGAGAATGATAGTAACAGACGGGAGGGGAAGAGAATGAGAGTAACAGAAGGGAGGGGAAGAGAATGAGAGTAACAGACTGGAGGGGAAGAGAATGAGAGTAACAGAAGGGAGGGGAAGAGAATGAGAGTAACAGAAGGGAGGGGAAGAGAATGAGAGTAACAGACGGTAGGGGAAGAGAATGAGAGTAACAGACGGTAGGGGAAGAGAATGAGAGTAACAGAAGGGAGGGGAAGAGAATGAGAGTAACAGACGGGAGGGGAAGAGATTGAGAGTAACAGAAGGGAGGGGAAGAGAATGAGAGTAACAGAAGGGAGGGGAAGAGAATGAGAGTAACAGAAGGGTGGGGAAGAGAATGATAGTAACAGACAGGAGGGGAAGAGAATGAGAGTAACAGAAGGGAGGGGAAGAGAATGAGAGTAACAGACGGGAGGGGAAGAGAATGAGAGTAACAGAAGGGAGGGGAAGAGAATGAGAGTAACAGAAGGGAGGGGAAGAGAATGAGAGTAACAGAAGGGAGGGGAAGAGAATGAGAGTAACAGACGGGAGGGGAAGAGAATGAGAGTAACAAAAGGGAGGGGAAGAGAATGAGAGTAACAGAAGGGAGGGGAAGAGAATGAGAGTAACAGACGGTAGGGGAAGAGAATGAGAGTAACAGACGGTAGGGGAAGAGAATGAGAGTAACAGAAGGGAGGGGAAGAGAATGAGAGTAACAGAAGGGAGGGGAAGATAATGATAGTAACAGACGGGAGGGGAAGAGAATGAGAGTAACAGAAGGGAGGGGAAGAGAATGAGAGTAACAGAAGGGAGGGGAAGAGAATGAGAGTAACAGACGGGAGGGGAAGAGATTGAGAGTAACAGAAGGGAGGGGAAGAGAATGAGAGTAACAGACGGGAGGGGAAGAGAATGAGAGTAACAGAAGGGAGGGGAAGAGAATGAGAGTAACAGAAGGGTGGGGAAGAGAATGATAGTAACAGACAGGAGGGGAAGAGAATGAGAGTAACAGAAGGGAGGGGAAGAGAATGAGAGTAACAGACGGGAGGGGAAGAGAATGAGAGTAACAGAAGGGAGGGGAAGAGAATGAGAGTAACAGAAGGGAGGGGAAGAGAATGAGAGTAACAGAAGGGAGGGGAAGAGAATGATAGTAACAGACGGGAGGGGAAGAGAATGAGAGTAACAAACGGGAGGGGAAGAGAATGAGAGTAACAGAAGGGAGGGGAAGAGAATGAGAGTAACAGAAGGGAGGGGAAGAGAATGAGAGTAACAGAAGGGAGGGGAAGAGAATGAGAGTAACAGAAGGGAGGGGAAGAGAATGAGAGTAACAGACGGGAGGGGAAGAGAATGAGAGTAACAAAAGGGAGGGGAAGAGAATGAGAGTAACAGAAGGGAGGGGAAGAGAATGAGAGTAACAGAAGGGAGGGGAAGAGAATGATAGTAACAGACGGGAGGGGAAGAGAATGAGAGTAACAGACGGGAGGGGAAGAGAATGAGAGTAACAGAAGGGAGGGGAAGAGAATGAGAGTAACAGAAGGGAGGGGAAGAGAATGAGAGTAACAGAAGGGAGGGGAAGAGAATGAGAGTAACAGAAGGGAGGGGAAGAGAATGAGAGTAACAGACGGGAGGGGAAGAGAATGAGAGTAACAGAAGGGAGGGGAAGAGAATGAGAGTAACAGACTGGAGGGGAAGAGAATGAGAGTAACAGACTGGAGGGGAAGAGAATGAGAGTAACAGAAGGGAGGGGAAGAGAATGAGAGTAACAGAAGGGAGGGGAAGAGAATGAGAGTAACAGACGGTAGGGGAAGAGAATGAGAGTAACAGACGGTAGGGGAAGAGAATGAGAGTAACAGAAGGGAGGGGAAGAGAATGAGAGTAACAGAAGGGAGGGGAAGAGAATGATAGTAACAGACGGGAGGGGAAGAGAATGAGAGTAACAGAAGGGAGGGGAAGAGAATGAGAGTAACAGAAGGGAGGGGAAGAGAATGAGAGTAACAGAAGGGAGGGGAAGAGAATGAGAGTAACAAAAGGGAGGGGAAGAGAATGAGAGTAACAAAAGGGAGGGGAAGAGAATGAGAGTAACAGAAGGGAGGGGAAGAGAATGAGAGTAACAGACGGTAGGGGAAGAGAATGAGAGTAACAGACGGTAGGGGAAGAGAATGAGAGTAACAGAAGGGAGGTGAAGAGAATGAGAGTAACAGAAGGGAGGGGAAGATAATGATAGTAACAGACGGGAGGGGAAGAGAATGAGAGTAACAGAAGGGAGGGGAAGAGAATGAGAGTAACAGAAGGGAGGGGAAGAGAATGAGAGTAACAGACGGGAGGGGAAGAGATTGAGAGTAACAGAAGGGAGGGGAAGAGAATGAGAGTAACAGACGGGAGGGGAAGAGAATGAGAGTAACAGAAGGGAGGGGAAGAGAATGAGAGTAACAGAAGGGTGGGGAAGAGAATGATAGTAACAGACAGGAGGGGAAGAGAATGAGAGTAACAGAAGGGAGGGGAAGAGAATGAGAGTAACAGACGGGAGGGGAAGAGAATGAGAGTAACAGAAGGGAGGGGAAGAGAATGAGAGTAACAGAAGGGAGGGGAAGAGAATGAGAGTAACAGAAGGGAGGGGAAGAGAATGATAGTAACAGACGGGAGGGGAAGAGAATGAGAGTAACAAATGGGAGGGGAAGAGAATGAGAGTAACAGAAGGGAGGGGAAGAGAATGAGAGTAACAGAAGGGAGGGGAAGAGAATGAGAGTAACAGAAGGGAGGGGAAGAGAATGAGAGTAACAGAAGGGAGGGGAAGAGAATGAGAGTAACAGACGGGAGGGGAAGAGAATGAGAGTAACAAAAGGGAGGGGAAGAGAATGAGAGTAACAGAAGGGAGGGGAAGAGAATGAGAGTAACAGAAGGGAGGGGAAGAGAATGATAGTAACAGACGGGAGGGGAAGAGAATGAGAGTAACAGACGGGAGGGGAAGAGAATGAGAGTAACAGAAGGGAGGGGAAGAGAATGAGAGTAACAGAAGGGAGGGGAAGAGAATGAGAGTAACAGAAGGGAGGGGAAGAGAATGAGAGTAACAGAAGGGAGGGGAAGAGAATGAGAGTAACAGACGGGAGGGGAAGAGAATGAGAGTAACAGAAGGGAGGGGAAGAGAATGAGAGTAACAGACTGGAGGGGAAGAGAATGAGAGTAACAGAAGGGAGGGGAAGAGAATGAGAGTAACAGAAGGGAGGGGAAGAGAATGAGAGTAACAGACGGTAGGGGAAGAGAATGAGAGTAACAGACGGTAGGGGAAGAGAATGAGAGTAACAGAAGGGAGGGGAAGAGAATGAGAGTAACAGAAGGGAGGGGAAGATAATGATAGTAACAGACGGGAGGGGAAGAGAATGAGAGTAACAGAAGGGAGGGGAAGAGAATGAGAGTAACAGAAGGGAGGGGAAGAGAATGAGAGTAACAGACGGGAGGGGAAGAGATTGAGAGTAACAGAAGGGAGGGGAAGAGAATGAGAGTAACAGACGGGAGGGGAAGAGAATGAGAGTAACAGAAGGGAGGGGAAGAGAATGAGAGTAACAGAAGGGTGGGGAAGAGAATGATAGTAACAGACAGGAGGGGAAGAGAATGAGAGTAACAGAAGGGAGGGGAAGAGAATGAGAGTAACAGACGGGAGGGGAAGAGAATGAGAGTAACAGAAGGGAGGGGAAGAGAATGAGAGTAACAGAAGGGAGGGGAAGAGAATGAGAGTAACAGAAGGGAGGGGAAGAGAATGATAGTAACAGACGGGAGGGGAAGAGAATGAGAGTAACAAATGGGAGGGGAAGAGAATGAGAGTAACAGAAGGGAGGGGAAGAGAATGAGAGTAACAGAAGGGAGGGGAAGAGAATGAGAGTAACAGAAGGGAGGGGAAGAGAATGATAGTAACAGACGGGAGGGGAAGAGAATGAGAGTAACAGAAGGGAGGGGAAGAGAATGAGAGTAACAGAAGGGAGGGGAATAGAATGATAGTAACAGATGGCAGGGGAAGAGAATGAGAGTAACAGAAGGGAGGGGAAGAGAATGAGAGTAACAGAAGGGAGGGGAAGAGAATGAGAGTAACAGACGGGAGGGGAAGAGAATGAGAGTAACAGAAGGGAGGGGAAGAGAATGAGAGTAACAGACGGGAGGGGAAGAGAATGAGAGTAACAGAAGGGAGGGGAAGAGAATGAGAGTAACAGAAGGGAGGGGAAGAGAATGAGAGTAACAGACGGGAGGGGAAGAGAATGAGAGTAACAGACGGGAGGGGAAGAGAATGAGAGTAACAGAAGGGAGGGGAAGAGAATGAGATTAACAGAAGGGAGGGGAAGAGAATGAGAGTAACATAAGGGAGGGGAAGAGAATGAGAGTAACATAAGGGAGGGGAAGAGAATGAGAGTAACAGACGGGAGGGGAAGAGAATGAGAGTAACAGAAGGGAGGGGAAGAGAATGAGAGTAACAGACGGGAGGGGAAGAGAATGAGAGTAACAGAAGGGAGGGGAAGAGAATGAGAGTAACAGAAGGGAGGGGAAGAGAATGAAAGTAACAGACGGGAGGGGAAGAGAATGAGAGTAACAGACGGGAGGGGAAGAGAATGAGAGTAACAGAAGGGAGGGGAAGAGAATGAGAGTAACAGAAGGGAGGGGAAGAGAATGAGAGTAACATAAGGGAGGGGAAGAGAATGAGAGTAACATAAGGGAGGGGAAGAGAATGAGAGTAACAGACGGGAGGGGAAGAGAATGAGAGTAACAGAAGGGAGGGGAAGAGAATGAGAGTAACAGACGGGAGGGGAAGAGAATGAGAGTAACAGAAGGGAGGGGAAGAGAATGAGAGTAACAGAAGGGAGGGGAAGAGAATGAAAGTAACAGACGGGAGGGGAAGAGAATGAGAGTAACAGACGGGAGGGGAAGAGAATGAGAGTAACAGAAGGGAGGGGAAGAGAATGAGAGTAACAGAAGGGAGGGGAAGAGAATGATAGTAACAGACAGGAGGGGAAGAGAATGAGAGTAACAGAAGGGAGGGGAAGAGAATGAGAGTAACAGAAGGGATGGGAAGAGAATGAGAGTAACAGACGGGAGGGGAAGAGATTGAGAGTAACAGAAGGGAGGGGAAGAGAATGAGAGTAACAGAAGGGAGGGGAAGAGAATGAGAGTAACAGAAGGGAGGGGAAGAGAATGAGAGTAACAGAAGGGAGGGGAAGAGAATGAGAGTAACAGACGGGAGGGGAAGAGAATGAGAGTAACAGAAGGGAGGGGAAGAGAATGAGAGTAACAGACTGGAGGGGAAGAGAATGAGAGTAACAGAAGGGAGGGGAAGAGAATGAGAGTAACAGAAGGGAGGGGAAGAGAATGAGAGTAACAGACGGTAGGGGAAGAGAATGAGAGTAACAGACGGTAGGGGAAGAGAATGAGAGTAACAGAAGGGAGGGGAAGAGAATGAGAGTAACAGAAGGGAGGGGAAGAGAATGATAGTAACAGACGGGAGGGGAAGAGAATGAGAGTAACAGAAGGGAGGGGAAGAGAATGAGAGTAACAGAAGGGAGGGGAAGAGAATGAGAGTAACAGACGGGAGGGGAAGAGATTGAGAGTAACAGAAGGGAGGGGAAGAGAATGAGAGTAACAGACGGGAGGGGAAGAGAATGAGAGTAACAGAAGGGAGGGGAAGAGAATGAGAGTAACAGAAGGGTGGGGAAGAGAATGATAGTAACAGACAGGAGGGGAAGAGAATGAGAGTAACAGAAGGGAGGGGAAGAGAATGAGAGTAACAGACGGGAGGGGAAGAGAATGAGAGTAACAGAAGGGAGGGGAAGAGAATGAGAGTAACAGAAGGGAGGGGAAGAGAATGAGAGTAACAGAAGGGAGGGGAAGAGAATGATAGTAACAGACGGGAGGGGAAGAGAATGAGAGTAACAAATGGGAGGGGAAGAGAATGAGAGTAACAGAAGGGAGGGGAAGAGAATGAGAGTAACAGAAGGGAGGGGAAGAGAATGAGAGTAACAGAAGGGAGGGGAAGAGAATGATAGTAACAGACGGGAGGGGAAGAGAATGAGAGTAACAGAAGGGAGGGGAGGAGAATGAGAGTAACAGAAGGGAGGGGAATAGAATGATAGTAACAGATGGCAGGGGAAGAGAATGAGAGTAACAGAAGGGAGGGGAAGAGAATGAGAGTAACAGAAGGGAGGGGAAGAGAATGAGAGTAACAGACGGGAGGGGAAGAGAATGAGAGTAACAGAAGGGAGGGGAAGAGAATGAGAGTAACAGACGGGAGGGGAAGAGAATGAGAGTAACAGAAGGGAGGGGAAGAGAATGAGAGTAACAGAAGGGAGGGGAAGAGAATGAGAGTAACAGACGGGAGGGGAAGAGAATGAGAGTAACAGACGGGAGGGGAAGAGAATGAGAGTAACAGAAGGGAGGGGAAGAGAATGAGATTAACAGAAGGGAGGGGAAGAGAATGAGAGTAACATAAGGGAGGGGAAGAGAATGAGAGTAACATAAGGGAGGGGAAGAGAATGAGAGTAACAGACGGGAGGGGAAGAGAATGAGAGTAACAGAAGGGAGGGGAAGAGAATGAGAGTAACAGACGGGAGGGGAAGAGAATGAGAGTAACAGAAGGGAGGGGAAGAGAATGAGAGTAACAGAAGGGAGGGGAAGAGAATGAAAGTAACAGACGGGAGGGGAAGAGAATGAGAGTAACAGACGGGAGGGGAAGAGAATGAGAGTAACAGAAGGGAGGGGAAGAGAATGAGAGTAACAGAAGGGAGGGGAAGAGAATGAGAGTAACAGAAGGGAGGGGAAGAGAATGAGAGTAACAGACGGGAGGGGAAGAGAATGAGAGTAACAGACGGGAGGGGAAGAGAATGAGAGTAACAGAAGGGAGGGGAAGAGAATGAGAGTAACAGACGGGAGGGGAAGAGAATGAGAGTAACAGAAGGGAGGGGAAGAGAATGAGAGTAACAGAAGGGAGGGGAAGAGAATGAAAGTAACAGACGGGAGGGGAAGAGAATGAGAGTAACAGACGGGAGGGGAAGAGAATGAGAGTAACAGAAGGGAGGGGAAGAGAATGAGAGTAACAGAAGGGAGGGGAAGAGAATGATAGTAACAGACGGGAGGGGAAGAGAATGAGAGTAACAGAAGGGAGGGGAAGAGAATGAGAGTAACAGAAGGGATGGGAAGAGAATGAGAGTAACAGACGGGAGGGGAAGAGATTGAGAGTAACAGAAGGGAGGGGAAGAGAATGAGAGTAACAGACGGGAGGGGAAGAGAATGAGAGTAACAGAAGGGAGGGGAAGAGAATGAGAGCAACAGAAGGGTGGGGAAGAGAATGATAGTAACAGACGGGAGGGGAAGAGAATGAGAGTAACAGAAGTTAGGGGAAGAGAATGAGAGTAACAGACGGGAGGGGAAGAGAATGAGAGTAACAGAAGGGAGGGGAAGAGAATGAGAGTAACAGAAGGGAGGGGAAGAGAATGAGAGTAACAGAAGGGAGGGGAAGAGAATGATAGTAACAGAAGGGAGGGGAAGCGAATGATAGTAACAGACGGGAGGGGAAGAGAATGAGAGTAACAAAAGGGAGGGGAAGAGAATGAGAGTAACAGAATGGAGGGGAAGAGAATGAGAGTAACAGAAGGGAGGGGAAGAGAATGAGAGTAACAGAAGGGAGGGGAAGAGAATGATAGTAACAGACGGGAGGGGAAGAGAATGAGAGTAACAGAAGGGAGGGGAAGAGAATGAGAGTAACAGACGGGAGGGGAAGAGAATGAGAGTAACAGAAGGGAGGGGAAGAGAATGAGAGTAACAGAAGGGAGGGGAAGAGAATGAGAGTAACAGAAGGGAGGGGAAGAGAATGAGAGTAACAGAAGGGAGGGGAAGAGAATGAGAGTAACAGAAGGGAGGGGAAGAGAATGAGAGTAACAGAAGGGAGGGGAAGAGAATGAGAGTAACAGACGGGAGGGAAAGAGAATGAGAGTAACAGAAGGGAGGGGAAGAGAATGAGAGTAACAGAATGGAGGGGAAGAGAATGAGAGTAACAGAAGGGAGGGGAAGAGAATGAGAGTAACAGAAGGGAGGGGAAGAGAATGAGAGTAACAGAAGGGAGGGGAAGAGAATGATAGTAACAGACGGGAGGGGAAGAGAATGAGAGTAACAGAAGGGAGGTGAAGAGAATGAGAGTAACAGAAGGGAGGGGGAAGAGAATGATAGTAACAGACGGGAGGGGAACAGAATGAGAGTAACAGAAGGGAGGGGAAGAGAATGATAGTAACAGACGGGAGGGGAAGAGAATGAGAGTAACAGAAGGGAGGGGAAGAGAATGAGAGTAACAGAAGGGAGTTGAAGAGAATGAGAGTAACAGAAGGGAGGGGAAGAGAATGAGAGTAACAGAAGGGAGGAGAAGAGAATAAGAGTAACAGAAGGGAGGGGAAGAGAATGATAGTAACAGACGGGAGGGGAAGAGAATGAGAGTAACAAAAGGGAGGGGAAGAGAATGAGAGTAACAGAAGGGAGGGGAAGAGAATGAGAGTAACAGAAGGGAGGGGAAGAGAATGAGAGTAACAGAAGGGAGGGGAAGAGAATGATAGTAACAGACGGGAGGGGAAGAGAATGAGAGTAACAGAATGGAGGGGAAGAGAATGAGAGTAACAGAAGGGAGGGGAAGAGAATGATAGTAACAGACGGGAGGGGAAGAGAATGAGAGTAACAGAAGGGAGGGGAAGAGAATGAGAGTAACAGAAGGGAGGGGTTAGAGAATGAGAGTAACAGACGGGAGGGGAAGAGAATGAGAGTAACAGAAGGGAGGGGAAGAGAATGAGAGTAACAGAAGGGAGGGGTTGAGAATAAGAGTAACAGACGGGAGGGGAAGAGAATGAGAGTAACAGAAGGGAGGGGAAGAGAATGAGAGTAACAGAAGGGAGGGGAAGAGAATGAGAGTAACAGAAGGGAGGGGAAGAGAATGAGAGTAACAGAAGGGAGGAGAAGAGAATGAGAGTAACAGAAGGGAGGGGAAGAGAATGAGAGTAACAGAAGGGAGGGGAAGAGAATGAGAGTAACAGAAGGGAGGGGAAGAGAATGAGAGTAAAAGAAGGGAGGGGAAGAGAATGAGAGTAACAGAAGGGAGGGGAAGAGAATGATAGTAACAGACGGGAGGGGAAGAGAATGAGAGTAACAAAAGGGAGGGGAAGAGAATGAGAGTAACAGAAGGGAGGGGAAGAGAATGAGAGTAACAGAATGGAGGGGAAGAGAATGAGAGTAACAGAAGGGAGGGGAAGAGAATGAGAGTAACAGAAGGGAGGGGAAGAGAATGAGAGTAACAGAAGGGAGGGGAAGAGAATGATAGTAACAGACGGGAGGGGAAGAGAATGAGAGTAACAGAAGGGAGGGGAAGAGAATGATAGTAACAGACGGGAGGGGAAGAGAATGAGAGTAACAGAAGGGAGGGGAAGAGAATGAGAGTAACAGAAGGGAGGGGTTGAGAATGAGAGTAACAGACGGGAGGGAAGAGAATGAGAGTAACAGAAGGGAGGGGAAGAGAATGAGAGTAACAGAAGGGAGGGAAAGAGAATGAGAGTAACAGAAGGGAGGGGAAGAGAATGAGAGTAACAGAAGGGAGGAGAAGAGAATGAGAGTAACAGAAGGGAGGGGGAAGAGAATGAGAGTAACAGAAGGGAGGGGAAGAGAATGAGAGTAACAGAAGGGAGGGGAAGAGAATGAGAGTAAAAGAAGGGAGGGGAAGAGAATGAGAGTAACAGAAGGGAGGGGAAGAGAATGATAGTAACAGACGGGAGGGGAAGAGAATGAGAGTAACAAAAGGGAGGGGAAGAGAATGAGAGTAACAGAAGGGAGGGGAAGAGAATGAGAGTAACAGAATGGAGGGGAAGAGAATGAGAGTAACAGAAGGGAGGGGAAGAGAATGAGAGTAACAGAAGGGAGGGGAAGAGAATGAGAGTAACAGAAGGGAGGGGAAGAGAATGATAGTAACAGACGGGAGGGGAAGAGAATGAGAGTAACAGAAGGGAGGGGAAGAGAATGATAGTAACAGACGGGAGGGGAAGAGAATGAGAGTAACAGAAGGGAGGGGAAGAGAATGAGAGTAACAGACGGGAGGGGAAGAGAATGAGAGTAACAGAAGGGAGGGGAAGAGAATGAGAGTAACAGAAGGGAGGGGAAGAGAATGATAGTAACAGACGGGAGGGGAAGAGAATGAGAGTAACAGAAGGGAGGGGAAGAGAATGAGAGTAACAGAAGGGAGGGGAAGAGAATGAGAGTAACAGAAGGGAGGGGAAGAGAATGAGAGTAACAGAAGGGAGGGGAAGAGAATGAGAGTAACAGAAGGGAGGGGAAGAGAATGATAGTAACAGACGGGAGGGGAAGAGAATGAGAGTAACAAAAGGGAGGGGAAGAGAATGAGAGTAACAGAAGGGAGGGGAAGAGAATGAGAGTAACAGAAGGGAGGGGAAGAGAATGAGAGTAACAGAAGGGAGGGGAAGAGAATGATAGTAACAGACGGGAGGGGAAGAGAATGAGATTAACAGAAGGGAGGGGAAGAGAATGATAGTAACAGACGGGAGGGGAAGAGAATGAGAGTAACAGACGGGAGGGGAAGAGAATGAGAGTAACAGAAGGGAGGGGAAGAGAATGAGAGTAACAGAAGGGAGGGGAAGAGAATGAGAGTAACAGATGGGAGGGGCAGAGAATGAGAGTAACAGAAGGGAGGGAAAGAGAATGAGAGTAACAGACAGGAGGGGAAGAGAATGAGAGTAACAGAAGGGAGGGGTAGAGAATGAGAGTAACAGAAGGGAGGGGAAGAGAATGAGAGTAACAGACGGGAGGGGAAGAGAATGAGAGTAACAGAAGGGAGGGGAAGAGAATGAGAGTAACAGACGGGAGGGGAAGAGAATGAGAGTAACAGAAGGGAGGGGAAGAGAATGAGAGTAACAGAAGGGAGGGGAAGAGAATGAGAGTAACAGACGGGAGGGGAAGAGAATGAGAGTAACAGAAGGGAGGGGAAGAGAATGAGAGTAACAGAAGGGAGGGGAAGAGAATGAGAGTAACAGAAGGGAGGGGAAGCGAATGATAGTAACAGAAGGGAGGGGAAGCGAATGATAGTAACAGACGGGAGGGGAAGAGAATGAGATTAACAAAAGGGAGGGGAAGAGAATGAGAGTAACAGAATGGAGGGGAAGAGAATGAGAGTAACAGAAGGGAGGGGAAGAGAATGAGAGTAACAGAAGGGAGGGGAAGAGAATGATAGTAACAGACGGGAGGGGAAGAGAATGAGAGTAACAGAAGGGAGGGGAAGAGAATGAGAGTAACAGAAGGGAGGGGAATAGAATGATAGTAACAGATGGCAGGGGAAGAGAATGAGAGTAACAGAAGGGAGGGGAAGAGAATGAGAGTAACAGAAGGGAGGGGAAGAGAATGAGAGTAACAGACGGGAGGGGAAGAGAATGAGAGTAACAGAAGGGAGGGGAAGAGAATGAGAGTAACAGAAGGGAGGGGAAGAGAATGAGAGTAACAGAAGGGAGGGGAAGAGAATGAGAGTAACAGAAGGGAGGGGAAGAGAATGAGAGTAACAGAAGGGAGGGGAAGAGAATGAGAGTAACAGAAGGGAGGGGAAGAGAATGAGAGTAACAGAAGGGAGGGGAAGAGAATGAGAGTAACAGAAGGGAGGGGAAGAGAATGAGAGTAACAGAAGGGAGGGGAAGAGAATGAGAGTAACAGAAGGGAGGGGAAGAGAATGAGAGTAACAGAAGGGAGGGGAAGAGAATGAGAGTAACAGAAGGGAGGGGAAGAGAATGAGAGTAACAGAAGGGAGGGGAAGAGAATGAGAGTAACAAAAGGGAGGGGAAGAGAATGAGAGTAACAGAAGGGAGGGGAAGAGAATGAGAGTAACAGAATGGAGGGGAAGAGAATGAGAGTAACAGAAGGGAGGGGAAGAGAATGAGAGTAACAGAAGGGAGGGGAAGAGAATGAGAGTAACAGAAGGGAGGGGAAGAGAATGAGAGTAACAGAAGGGAGGGGAAGAGAATGAGAGTAACAGAAGGGAGGGGAAGAGAATGAGAGTAACAGACGGGAGGGGAGGAGAATGAGAGTAACAGAAGGGAGGGGAAGAGAATGAGAGTAACAGACGGGAGGGGAAGAGAATGAGAGTAACAGACGGGAGGGGAAGAGAATGAGAGTAACAGACGGGAGGGGAGGAGAATGAGAGTAACAGAAGGGAGGGGAAGAGAATGAGAGTAACAGACGGGAGGGGAAGAGAATGAGAGTAACAGACGGGAGGGGAAGAGAATGATAGTAACAGACGGGAGGGGAAGAGAATGAGAGTAACAGACGGGAGGGGAAGAGAATGAGAGTAACAGAAGGGAGGGGAAGAGAATGAGAGTAACAGAAGGGAGGGGAAGAGAATGAGAGTAACAGAAGGGAGGGGAAGAGAATGAGAGTAACAGAAGGGAGGGGAAGAGAATGATAGTAACAGAAGGGAGGGGAAGAGAATGAGAGTAACAGACGGGAGGGGAAGAGAATGAGAGTAACAGACGGGAGGGGAAGAGAATGAGAGTAACAGAAGGGAGGGGAAGAGAATGAGAGTAACAGAAGGGAGGGGAAGAGAATGAGAGTAACAGACGGGAGGGGAAGAGAATGAGAGTAACAGACGGGAGGGGAAGAGAATGAGAGTAACAGAAGGGAGGGGAAGAGAATGAGAGTAACAGACGGGAGGGGAAGAGAATGATAGTTACAGACGGGAGGGGAAGAGAATGAGAGTAACAGAAGGGAGGGGAAGAGAATGAGAGTAACAGACGGGAGGGGAAGAGAATGAGAGTAACAGAAGGGAGGGGAAGAGAATGAGAGTAACAGACGGGAGGGGAAGAGAATGAGAAAGAAAGAGGAAGACAGAGATGTAATAGCAAATACATTTTTTTCTGAAACTCTCTCAAACACATTCCGCCAATTCCAGTTTCTGTAGATGTGCAGACCATTAAACATCAAGGACAGTTGTGTGTTTTGGGTCATGCTGTTCAGGCTGTTCAGGGATGTGTTTTGGGTCAGACTGTTCAGTTGTGTGTTTTGGGTCAGGGGGGGGGGTGTTGGGTCAAGGTGGTCAGGGGCGTGTTTTGGGTCATGCTGTTCAGGGAGGTGTTTTGGATCAGGATATTCTCTGCAGACAGGTGTCTTTTGCCTGGGAGGCCTTTATTATTGAAGGGCTCTTCGCCTGTGTGTGTGTGTGTGTGTGAAAGAGAGAGAGACTCAGTGAGCATAGCCCACAAAATGAGGTGGAAACTGAGCTGTACTTCCTAACCTCCTGCCTAATGTATGACCATATTAAAGACACACATTTCCCTCAGATTACACAGACCCACAAAGAATTCCAAAACAAATCCAATTTTAATAAACTCCCATATCTACTGGGTGAAATACCACAGTGTGCCATCACAGCAGCAATATTTGTGACCTGTTGCTACAAGAAAAGGGCAACCAGTGAAGAACAAACACCATTGTAAATAGGGAAAGGGAAAGGGGGGATACCTAGTCAGTTGTACAACTGAACGCCTTCAATTGAAACGTGTCTTCCGCATTTATCCCAACCCCTCTGAATCAGAGAGGTGCGGGGAGCTGCCATAATGCACTTCCAAATGCAACCTACAGTGGGGAAAAAAAGTATTTAATCAGCCACCAATTGTGCAAGTTCTCCCACTTAAAAAGATGAGAGAGGCCTGTAATTTTCATCATAGGTATCACACTTCAACTATGACAGACAAAATGAGAAAAAATAAAATAAAATCAGGAAAATCACATTGTAGGATTTTTTATGAATTTATTTGCAAATTATGGTGGAAAATAAGTATTTGGTCAATAACAAAAGTTTCTCAATACTTTGTTATATACCCTTTGTTGGCAATGACAGAGGTCAAATGTTTTCTGTAAGTCTTCACAAGGTTTTCACACACTGTTGCTGGTATTTTGGCTCATTCCTCCATGCAGATCTCCTCTAGAGCAGTGATGTTTTGGGGCTGTTGCTGGGCAACACAGACTTTCAACTCCCTCCAAAGATTTTTTATGGGGTTGAGATCTGGAGACTGGCTAGGCCACTCCAGGACCTTGAAATGTTTCTTACGAAGCCACTCCTTTGTTGCCCGGGCGGTGTGTTTGGGATCATTGTCATGCTGAAAGACCCAGCCACGTTTCATCTTCAATGCCCTTGCTGATGGAAGGAGGTTTTCACTCAAAATCTCACTATACATGGCCCCATTAATTCTTTCCTTTACACGGATCAGTCGTCCTGGTCCCTTTGCAGAAAAACAGCCCCAAAGCATGATGTTTCCACCCCCATGCTTCACAGTAGGTATGGTGTTCTTTGGATGCAACTCAGCATTCTTTGTCCTCCAAACACGACGAGTTGATTCTCCCAATCTTCTTCTGGATCATCCAAATGCGCTCTAGCAAACTTCAGATGGGCTTGGACATGTACTGGCTTAAGCAGGGGGACACGTCTGGCACTGCAGGATTTGAGTCCCTGGCGGCGTAGTGTGTTACTGATGGTAGGCTTTGTTACTTTGGTCCCAGCTCTCTGCATGTCATTCACTAGGTCCCCCTGTGTGGTTCTGGGATTTTTGCTCACCGTTCTTGTGATCATTTTGACCCCACGGGGTGAGATCTTGCGTGGAGCCCCAGATCGAGGGAGATTATCAGTGGTCTTGTATGTCTTCCATTTCCTAATAATTGCTCCCCCAGTTGATTTCTTCAAACCAAGCTGCTTACCTATTGCAGATTCAGTCTTCACAGCCTGGGGCAGGTCTACAATTTTGTTTCTGGTGTCCTTTGACAGCTTTTTGGTCTTGGCCATAGTGGAGTTTGGAGTGTGACTGTTTGAGGTTGTGAACAGGTGTCTTTTATACTGATAACAAGTTCAAACAGGTGCCATTAATACAGGTAACGAGTGGAGGACAGAGGAGCCTCTTAAAGAAGAAGTTACAGGTCTGTGAGAGCCAGAAATCTTGCTTGTTTGTAGGTGACCAAATACTTATTTTCCACCATCATTTGCAAATAAATTAATAAAAAATCCTACAATGTGATTTTCTGGATTTTCTGGATTTTCTTTTCTCATTTTGTCTGTCATAGTTGAAGTGTACCTATGATGATAATTACAGGCCTCATCTTTTTAAGTGGGAGAACTTGCACAATTGGTGGCTGACTAAATACTTTTTTGCCCCACTGTATATTTATTTATGTTTATTTATTTTCCCTTCTGTACTTTAACTATTTGCACATTGTTACAACACTGTATATAGACATAATATGATGTTTGAGATGTCTTTATTCTTTTGAAACTTATTTCACATTTGTTTATTATCTTCTTCACTGCCAACGTTAACATATGTTTCTCATGCCGATAAATCCCTTACATTGAATTGAATTGAAAGAGAGGGAGAGACTGTTGCTCTATATGTTTGGTGGGTTGTTCCTCGAGCGGCGGAGGGTCTGCTGTAGTGAAGGAGACACGCGCTCACGCTCACACACACACACACACACACACACACACACACACACACACACACACACACACACACACACACACACACACACACTCTCACCGGCAGGGGGAGAGCAGGCTTCACCATTCAGCAAGACTGCACACACAGAGAAGGAGAGAGTGAGAGAGAGCAAGTGAGAGAGTGTGTGGGGGGGGGGTGAGTGCACTGTAGCACGGCTTTCAGACACAGTTACCGGTAATGATTACTGGTGCTCGTCTGTCTCTGTGTCTGTGTCTGTGTCTGTGTCTCTCTGTGTCTCTCTGTGTCTGTGTCTGTGTCTCTCTGTGTCTCTCTGTGTCTCTCTGTGTCTCTCTGTGTCTCTCTGTGTCTCTCTGTGTCTCTGTGTCTGTCTGTCTGTCTGTGTCTGTGTCTGTGTCTGTCTGTCTGTCTGTGTCTGTCTGTCTGTCTGTCTGTCTGTGTCTGTGTCTGTGTCTGTCTGTCTGTCTGTCTGTCTGTCTGTCTGTCTGTCTGTCTGTCTGTCTGTCTGTGAGCAGAAGGATGCTGAGGTTGTCTGTGCAGATTGGTTGGTGTTCTATAGGGACAGATACGGAGCATGGTGATAAAACCCTTAGAGGTTGTGTGTCAGCCTTTGTATTATTGGTGTCCTTTGTGTCCTTTGATTCTGCAGGCATTCTAGGCTCAGAGAAATTGTTATTGTATTAAAGGGGCTTTATCCCTAACAAAAAAAATACATGAAAGAAACACCTCAGACATGTGCGAACACGCGTGTGAACAAATCAAGAGATTTTTTTCTCATGATAGGTTGTAGACCACACTATCTACCAAGAGAGTTCTCATCTATATTGTTCGTAGCTGTCTATTTACCACCACACACTGATGGTGGCACTAAGACCACATTCAATGAGCTGTGTAAGGCCATAAACAAACAAGAAAATGCTCATCCAGAAGCGGCTCTCCTAGTGGACGGGGACTTTAATGCAGGCAAACTTACAACCGTTTTACCTCAATTCTACCAGCATGTCACATGTGCAATCAGAGAGAAAAAAAACTCTAGACCACCTTTACTCCACACACAGAGACGCATTCAAAGCTTTCCCTCATCTTCCATTTGGCAAATCTGTCCATAATTCTATCCTCCTGATTCCTGCTTACAAGCAAAAACTAAAGGAGGAAGTACCAGTGACTCGCTAAATACGGAAGTGGTCAGATGACGTGGATGCGGTTCCATCAATAAGTGTATCAACGACGTTGTCCCCACAGTGACCTTACATACATTTCCCAACCAGAAGCCATGGATTACAGGCAACATCCCCAACGAGCTAAAGTCCAGAGCTACCGTTTTCAAGGAGCGGGACACTAATCCGGACGCTTCTAAGAAATCCCACTATGCCCTCAAACGAACCATCAAACAGGTAAAGCATCAATACAGGACTAAGATTGAATCCTACTGCACTGGCTCTGATGGTCGTCGGATGTGGCAGGGCTTGAAAAATTTGACGGACTACAAAGGGCAATCCTGCCGTGAGCTGCCCAGTGACGCGAGCCTACCAGACGAGCAAAATGCCTTTTATGCTCACTTCGAGGCAAGCAACACTAAAGCATGCATGAGAGCACCAGCTGTTCCAGATGACTGTGTGATAACGCTCTCTGTAGCCGATGTGAACAAGACCTTTAAACAGGTCAACATTCACAAAGCCGCGCGGCCAGACGAATTAACAGGACGTGTACTCAAAGCATGGTGGACCAACTGGCAAGTGTCTTCACTGACATTTTCAACCTCTCCCTGACCAAGTCTGTAATACCTACAGTACATGTTTCAAGCAGACCACCATAGTCCCTGTGCCCAAGAAAGCGAATGTAACCTGCCTAAATGATGACCGCCCCGTAGCACTCACACCAGTAGCGATGAAGTGCTTTGAAAGGGTGGTCATGTCTCACATGAAAACCATCAAGCCGGAAACCCTAGACCCACTCCAATTTTCATACCACCCCAACAGATCCACAGATGATGCAATCCCAATCCACACTGCCATTTCCCGGAACACCTATGTGAGAATGCGGTTCATTGACTACAGCTTACCGTTCAACACCATTGTGCCCACAAAGCTCATCACTAAGCTAAGGACCCTGGTACCAAACACCACCTTACTGGATTCCAGATGTGGTGCCAGTGGGTGGTAAGGGTAAGCAACAACACATCTGCCACGCTGATCCTCAATACTGGGGTCCCTCAGGGGTGCGTGCTTAGTCCCCTCCTGTACTCCCTGTTCACCCACGACTGCGTGGCCAAGCACGACTCCAACACCAGCATTAAGTATACTGATGACACAACAGTGGTAGGCCTGATCACCGACAATGATGAGACCGACAGCCTATCGGGAGGAAGTCAGAGACCTGGCCGTGTGGTGCCACGACAACAACCTCTCTCTCATGGTGAGCAAGACAAAGGAGCTGATCGTGGACTAAAGGAAAAGGAGGGCCGAACAGGCCCCCCATTAACATGGTGCGGATAGAGAGCAGGTAGAGTTTGCAGTTCCTTGGTGTCTACATCACCAACAACTATCATGGTGTTAGCACACCAAGACAGTCGTGAAGAGAGTACGACAACAACTTTTCCCCCTCAGGAGACTGAAAAGATTTGGCATGGGTCCCCGTATCCTCAAAAAATTGCACAGCTGTACCATCGAGAGCATCCTGACCGGTTGCATCACCGCCTGGTATGTCAGAGAGAGAGTATCGGCCTCCAAGCCGTAAGACTGCTGAACAATTAATCAAATGGCCACCCACTGTTTATTATCTATGCATAGTCACTTTACAAATGACCTAACCTGTACCCTCTGTATATAGCCTCGTTATTATGTTGTTTTCTTGTTTTACTTTTTGATATATATATATATTTTTTACATTAGCTTATTTAGTAAATATTTTCTTAACTCTATTTCTTGAACTGCATTGTGGGTTAAGGGCTTGAAAATAAGCATTTCACGGTAAGGTTGCACATGTGACAAATACAATTTGATTTGCTATGTGCTTGAAACTGGAAAAAAGCAGTGAAAGCAAAGGTCAGCATAATATAAAAGAAAAACAATCACATGTAGAAACCTAATTTGCAGCTTCATATGTGAAAAACTCTTTCACATGTGGAATTGCAGTTCAAAGGTGATAAACAATCACGTGGAAGTTTTTCACATATGAAACATTTAGGTGAATGTTTTTCACATCTACTTGTGGATTTTTTTACATGTTTACCTGCAAATTCAATTTTCACATGTGATTGAAATTCATGTGAACTTGCAATTCTTCATGTGACAGTGAGATTTTCATGTGAATTTTTTAAATGCGAAACTATCAGGTACCAAGATAAGACCCAAGTGCAGACTGTGTGAAGTAACAATATTTATTGTAACAAAAGGGACAGGCAAACGACAGGTCAAGGCAGGCAGGGGGCGATAATCCAGAGTAGGGGCAAAGGCACAGGACGGCAGGCAGGGTCAGTAGTCAGGCGGGGGGGCGGGGGGGGGGGTACAGGGTCAGGACAGGCAAGGGTCAAAAACCAGGAAGATTAGAAAAAGAGCAAATGGAAACCGCAATCGCTGAGACACAAAAGCCTGCTAAGCTTGAACAAGACAAACTGGCAACAGAGAGACAGAAAACACAGGTATAAATACACAGGGGATAATGGGGAAGATGGGTGACACCTGGAGGGGGGTGGAGACAATCACAAAGACAGGTGAAACAGATCAGGGCATGACAGAAACATCAAATTTCACACGTGAAACTGCAATTCATGTGAGGTGAAAACATGTTATTCTCCCAAAAGGTGGTGTTAACATGTGAACTCTAAATTGAAATTTAAGCTCAACACATGTGAAACTGCAAATGTGACTTCTTTTTTTTAAGGTTAATGTGCTCTAACTAAACCCTTTCAGTGGCATGGAAATAAATATTGTGTATATGGGCTATATTGTGTATTTTCTCAAACAGTTTGTATGCGTTAGCTGTTGATGCAGATTGTTGATTGTATGTAGTAATAGCGTTCTCGTCATTAGTTAGCACAACGTCTACACATGCACAATGACCGGATGTGTCTTCGTGTGTGCGTGGTCCTGTTTGTGCTTTTCTGCAAGTGGTAATCTTATCTGCATCTTACTGAATAGAATATGGTAACGCCTTAATATTCAATTCAGATAATCAAATCCCTAATGCTGTGATCTCAGCTCCAGGCAACTCATTTAGATAGATGATACCCTTTTATAGCAAAGCCCCTCATTATAGAAGCTGAATGTTAGGTTAGATACTGTATGACTCGTGTTAACCGTGTTCAAGCAATGCAAATCCAATCTAGATGTGATTTTCTAGATAAAGTGCAGCGGACGCGTCGTAGAGTAGGATCACGTTCATTAGAGATGACTGTGGGGTTATGAAGAGTCCGCTCTAGCAGAAGAAACCATATTTATTGAAATGATCAAACATGGTAAATTAATTGATATGATTATAAATTAATTACACACACACACATACAAATAGACTCCCAAACCTAATCACTCCCCATCTGCACTTTGACCTGAGGTGGCTCATCAGGGGACTGGAGAGTTTCCAAACACAGTCCAGTTTCCCTTGGCAACCATCCTTTACACCCCCCCTCCCACACTATAAATACTTATTTGAATCCACAAATCACATTACATTCAAGAAGGATTCAAAAATGTCAAATATCTTTGACTGCATGGACACTTAAAGGCCCAGTGCATTTAAAAACCTGATTTCCATGAGTTTATATATATATTTCCACACTATGTTGGAATAATACTGTGAAATTGTGAAAACTATGATACTTCCCTTTCAGTGTAAGAGCGGTTTGAAAAGGGCTCTTGTGAAATTCTAGCCTGTTTTGGTGGGCTGGAGTTTTAGCCTGCCTGGTTACAAGCTGTTTATTTTTTGACCATTCTAATTGAAAACAATCACAGTAAGGTACTTAATTGTTACCCAGAAATGATTTGATAGAGATACAAACTGCCCATAACAGCTGAAACAGAGCAGTAACTAGCCAAAGGCTATTTATGTGGCCCGAGACTAACAAATACCAGCGTGCTATGAACCGGCCCGTAGCCCGTAACAAAGAGGAAGATAACGCAGAGAAAAAGAAATAACAAACATATTTATTAAACCAAGTAAACTACATACAAGTAAAAATGGTGTGTGTAGTCAGTAGTGTAAGTGAGTGGATGTGTTCATAGATGGTGATAATGAGGGTGTTGAGAGGTGCCAAAACAAGTGACTACAAAAAAAGCCTACAATTGCCACAAATAAAAACAACAGTGTGACTGCGTGGAGAGAGTCTCGTCGATGTATGAGGGAAAGATGTATTTATACCCGGGACACATCAGAGCCCAGGTGTGTCCCATGCCGCTGACGACCCTCCCTGGCTCCACCCACCGATATCATATTAAGGAAAACAAAGAGAAAGAATACGGCAGACAGAGTGGGAGGGTTGTCACCCCCCCCCCCCCCCCCATATATCCAGGGACCACCAAGGACCCCAGAACACCACACCAACCAACCAAACATACATAAACACAAACAAAATACCACCCTGGTTAACGGTACTCCACGGCCCCAGCCAAACTCATCCTCCCCAGACCTCAGCAACCTTTGTGCACAGGAAGCAACCTCCAAGAGGAAAGAAGAAAAACGAGGACAACAGGAAACAGTTGACAGGAGCGACAGAACAGGACAATAGAAAATACACAAAAATAAACAGTGGCCGGTCACGTGGACAACATGCGTACACTCAGGGACAGCGCGTATGAGAAAACGCGTTTGCACCGATCAGTAGGACTAGACAACTCAGTTTCTCTCAAACTCTATTGAACCGCTGATGGATGGGGTCTGCATCCCCAAAGTCAATATTGCGTTCTGTTAAGTTTATACGTGGAGGTATATCAGAAAACAAATCTGGAAAACTCTGAATCAGACCGACTAACTCGTCTCGCCTATCAGCAGGTAGATGATGGAGAAGGATATCCAAAACATCTAGTGACTCTGAATTTTCCAATCTACCCTGCAGTACGCAATCGTCGGGACCAGGAACGTCCTCCTCACCATGCAGACATAGACTGACAAAAAGAACCCAGCGATGTAACAGTCCCCGGCCAAAATAACAGGTTTCCCGTCCTCTGTGGACTCCCACTCTTCAGCCCCAGAGGAACGTGTGTAGTAGGGTTTTAGCAGATTGACATGGCACAGTTGGTGCGCTTTCCTCCGTTCCGGAGTGGCAACTAAATCGTTTTGCTCAGTGCACTGGCGCACAACCGTATATGCACCTTGAAATTTGGCTTGAAAAGGAGAACCAACAATTGGCAGCACAGCAAGAACCTGGTCACCTGGACTAAAGTGACGAGGCTCAGCTCGGTGATCAAATATTCCTCCTCGGTGAGATGATAGCTTCTCTTTAGCCATCTCACCAGCGGCATACAGGCTTCACCGTAAATCACACACATAAGATAACAGGGACTGCGGTGGCTTGGGAGACTTCCAGTCATCCTGGAGCATCGCAAGAAGCCCACACACACTATGTCCGAACACTAAGTAATTTTGACTGAAACCTGTGCTCTCCTGTGAAACCTTCCTGGTGGCTAACAGTAACCATGGCAACCCATCCTCACAGTCCTTATCCATCTCCGAACAATAAGCTCTCAACAAAGACTTAAGTGTTTGAAGGAAATGTTCCAGTGGTCCTTTACTCTGCGCGTGATAGGCGCTAGCCAAATTGTGTTTAATATGGAGCTGGTGGAGAACCTGACTAAACAGATTAGAGGTGAAATTAGATCATTGGTCACTCTGACTAACCTTAGGGATTCAAAACAGCGAGAAACTGAGTCAAAGTTTTTAGCACAGACTTAGTTGTGATAGATCGGAGAGGATAGGCAGCAGGAAACCTAGTGGTCTGACACATCACAGTGAACAGATAACTACTACCATTCTTAGAGCGAGGCAGAGGGCCAACACATTCAACAATCAGATACTTAAAAGGCTGGCTGACTACGGGAATAGGAAAGTGGTAACGGCTTAATAGCTTGATTAAGTTGACCCGTTAATTTACTGGTGTGACAGGTTTTGCTGAAAGTATTAATAACATCCCTCTTTAAACGTAGGCCAAAATAAATGTCAGTATGCGATTGTAGGTTCTCACACCCAGATGTCCAGCAACATCGTTGTGGAACGTTTTCAACACCAACTCACAAAGCTTAACATGTACAACAACCTGACTAATAGCCTCCCTCACAAAACAACTAACACTCACTTTCTCATTAAGACAACATCCTGGAGGAAATAACCATGGACGACATCTCCCAACTGTTCCACAAGCACAGTTTGGTTACGCAACTCTTCTAATGAGGGTCAGCCCGTTGATCCTTGATTAGATCGGGCACAGATAACAGAGAAAGTAGTGACAGATTTCTTTTTAACATCGTTAGCAGGCGCAGGTCCAGGTCACCACGGCTCATGGAACGCGTCACCGCGCATGCAGAGATCACCTCTGGGAAACGCTGCGTGCTCTCATTGGGAATCCCTACAAATGACGGCTTAGTGGAAACGACTAGAGATGGTGACACGACAGGCCATACACACTCACCAGCGAAGTTATTCCCAAGGATAACGTCGATACCTTCAATAGGCAAGGATGGATGCACCCCTAACACAACCTCGCCTTTCACCAGTCCATAATCCAACACCAGTTTATACAATAGAACTGACAGTGTGTTCAAACCAATTCCCCTAATTAGAACACTATTCCCCGAATCAGTCTCAGCAGAGAAGGCTAACACAGACTCTAACACAAATGACTCAGAGGCACCTGTGTCCCTCAGGATCATCACTGGCACTGGGTCGTTACTTCCTAACAGAGAAACAAAACCCTCCGTAAAGGTAAATAATCTGGGTTAATTGGGACTTTCAGATGCACCTGGGCATGAGACAGTGTGACAGGTGTGAACTGATGTTGGACAGGCGCTGCTAACGCTGTAGGCTTTAACGTTAGTGAAAGTACTGAATTTACCCTTAGCTCTGAGAACAGGACATTGGTTTATGATCTGAACCCTGACAGTAGTGACACTCTTGACTGAAGTCAGCTTTACCACGGGAGCCAGGCTCAACCCTAGATGAATGAAGCTCTGCTTGTGAAACAGAGTGTCTCGGTGGGCGAGGCCCAAATCTCTCCGAACGCCCCCACTCACTCCGAATACAGGGATCTCCAAAGCCACTTTTGTCAAAACATACTCGTCCGCCAAAACCACAGCTTCAGAGACAGTCTTGACTTTGCATTCGTTAATGTACATGGCTATTCGATCAGGGACTGTGTCTTTAAATTGCTCTAACATAATCAGATCACACAGCCCCTGGAAAGTCATAACCGCAGAGGTGGAACCCCAGCGATTAAACTGTGAAGAGAACTCTCGCGCAAACTCAAAATGAGTCTGTTTGTCAGCCCTTTCTAAAGTTCTAAATCGTTGGCGGTAAGCCGTAAATCTGTAACACAGCCATTTTAACCTTCTCATAACTGACACTGTCAACTACACCAAGAGCTGAATATGCTTCCTGCGCTTTAGCAGTCAACACACACTGCAACATTAAAGTGGAACACGTCATTAAGCCTAACAGGGGAAAAGAAAGGCTGTATCTCAGGGTAGCAAATGGCAATAACATTACCAAATCTCCCACTGAGGTACACAGTCGATTGTACTCACCTCCTCGGACCCATGTCCCAACAGCGAGGAGAGCAATCAATGTTACACTCTACAACACAGCACACAACCAACTATCCACAGCAGTGGCAAGTTCACCAAACAAAGGCAAACAACCATGGTCCTACATTTACATTTAACATTTAAGTCATTTAGCAGACGCTCTTATCCAGAGCGACTTACAAATTGGTGCATTCACCTACCAAAAAAGTCAACTCAATAAAGCTGTACCAAAAAAAAAAAACACCTACAGAGTTTAACACAAACTCCACATTTTCTCCCAAACAAAATACACTTACCAGTTAGCTTAACACTAGAATTACTGCCACACTTTTCCAGGCAACGCACCTGCTTGATGACATCACCAGACAACCAAAAATCACAGATACGTCTCTAAGGCACAATACCAAACACGTATAAGGCAAGGGAGTGAATGCCAACTAAAGCACATCCCAATTAGCACTAAACCATCAAATGCCAAAATGTCTAGGAACCAACCTTATGATCCCGGACAAGCCCCCACTTGTTACAAACCATCTCATAGCCCATAACAAAGAGGAAGACCACACAGAGATAACATTTATTAAACAAAGTAAACTATATACAAGTACAATGGTGTGTGTAGTCAGTAGTCTAAGTGAGTGGATGTGTTCATTGATGGTGTTGAGAGCTGCCAAAACAAATTTCCACAACCAAAAACAACAGTGTGACTGCATGGAGAGAGTCTATTCGATGCACTGGGGAAAAGTGTATTTATCCCAGGACACTCCCGAGCCCAGGTGTGTCCCATTCCACTGACGACCCTCCTGGCTCCGCCCACCGACATCCTATTAAGGAAAACAAGAGGAAAGAATTCAGCAGGAAGAGTGGGGAGAGTCGTCACAAGAGCTACTAACTTCCACCTAAACTCAGCAAAAGAAGAAACGTCCTCTCACTGTCAACTGCGTTTATTTTCAGCAAACTTAACAAGTGTAAGTATTTGTAAGAACAAAACAAGATTGGAAAACTGAGACATAAACTGAACAAGTTCCGCAGACATGTCACTAACAGAATTAAAATAATGTGTCCCTGAAATAATAGGGGGTCAAAATCAAAAGTAACAGTCAGTATCTGGTGTGGCCACCAGCTGCATTAAGTACTGCAGTGCATCTCCTCCTCATGGACTGCACCAGATTTGTCAGTTCTTGTTGTGAGATGTTACCCCACTCTTCCACGTAGGCACTTGCAAGTTCCCAGACATTTCTTCTGTGGGGGTGGGGGGGGGGGGTTCATGTCCAGATGAGGCTGCAGGAAGGGTACCACATGAGGGAGGAGGATGTCTTCCCTGTAACACACAGCGTTGAGATTGCCTGCAATGACAACAAGCTCAGCCCGTTGATGCTGTGACACACCGCCCCAGACCATGACGGACCCTCCATCTCCAAATTGATCCCGCTCCAGAGTACAGGCCTCTGTGTAACGCTTATTCCTTCGACGATAAACATGAATCCGACCATCACTCCTGGTGAGACAAAACCGTGACTCGTCAGTGAAGAGCACTTTTTGCCAGCCCTGTCTGATCCAGCGACGGTGGGTTTGTGCCCATAGGCATTGTTGCGTGTGATGTCTGGTGAGGACCTGCCTTACAACAGGCCTACAAGCCCTCAGTCCAGCCTCACTCAGCCTATTGCGGACAGTCTGAGCACTGATGGAGGGATTGTGCGTTCCTGGTGTAACTCGGGCAGTTGTTGTTGCCATCCTGTACCTCTCCCGCAGGTTTGATGTTCGGATGTACCGATCCTGTGCAGGTGTTGTTACACGAGGTCTGCCAATGCAAGGACGATCAGCAGTCTGTCCTGTCTCAATGTAGCTCTGTTTAACCTTTTACGGGGGCAGCCCGACACCGGTACACTTATGACAACATCCAGCTCAAAGTGCAGGGCGCGAAATTCAAAATCTATTTTTTTTAAATATTTAACTTTCACACATTAACAAGTCCAAGACACCAGATGAAAGGTGCACATCTTGTGAATCAAGCCAACATGTCCGATTTTTAAAATGTTTTACAGGGAAGACAAAATATGTAAATCTATTAGCTAACCACGTTAGCAAAAGACACAACTTTTCTAACTCCATCAGTTTCATACTCCATCAGGTGCTATCACAAATTCGACCAAATAAAGATATAAATAGCCCCTAACCAAGAAACAAATTCATCAGATGACAGTCTGATAACATATTTATTGTATAGCATATGTTTGTTCGAAAAATGTGCATATTTCATGTATAAACCATAGTTTACATTTCAGCTACAATCCGAAATTGCACCGAAAGCAGCCATAATATTTACAGACACCAATGTCAAATAGCTAATTACTCATCATAAAACATTTCTGAAAAATACATAGTCTGCAGCAATTGAAAGACAGGCATCTTGTGATTCCAAACAATATTTCCGATTTATTAAATGTTTTACAGCGAAAACAAAATGTATCGCTATATTAGCGTAGCTACAATAGACAGAAATAATTGGGCGCCCACGGCCAGTTCACATGCACGACAGATATATGAAATAACATCATAAAATGGGTCTTACTTTTGCTGATCTTTCATCAGAATGTTGAAGAACGTGTCCTCTGTCCAGATGAGTCGTTGTTTCGATTCAGAATGGCAAATTTCCCTCTTCAATTAGCATTGGCACTAGCCGAGTGGCATAAATTTCTCCAACGTAAACACAGTCAGAGGACGGAACACGGCAAAACTCCCGAATAAAGTTTCAATAATCTGATTAAACTATATTGAAAAAACATACATTACGATGATATGGTCACATGTATCAAAAAAAATTCGAGCCGGAGACGTTAGCCGTTCGTTACCAAGGCAAAACAGAAGTCAATCCCACTTCCTTCAGAGTACCGGCAGTGGACGGTCACGTCAAAGAAATAGTTTTTTTTCCACCACAGACCAAGAGGAGCACAAAAATGTCTTCTCTGACATCCTCTTTACACCAATAGGAAGGCGTATAGAGTGTCAGCAGACTCCTAAGTGTCAAGACCATGTATAGGCATCAAGTTGAAAAGAGCATCGATTTCTGACATTTCACTTCCTGGTCAGGAAAAGTGCTGCAGAAGGACTTCTATTTCACTCAGAGAAATAATTCCAACTCTTTTAGAAACTAGAAAGTGTTTTCTATCCAAAAAGAATAATAATATTCATATTGTACGAGCAAGATTTGAGTAGGAGGCCGTTTGAAATGGGCACGATTTCACTGGCTACTCAACACTTTGCCTTGCAGCCATAAGAAGTTTTAAGGTTCATTGAACAAGCATGGTAAAGGGTTTAAGCCATTTATAATGAAGATCTCTGAAGCTATTTGGATTTTTACGAATTATCTTTGAAAGACAGGGTCCTGAAAAAGGGACGGTTCTTTTTTTTGCTGAGATTATTTCCGAAGCTGTCCAAGCAGCCAGTGTTTGAGAAGCTTGTCAGCTCCATGTGACAGTCAAATTAACACCTCCCTCTAGTGTATTTCGGGACACAGGAAAACACATCATCATCAAACCAACTTCCTCAAGAATGTTTATGGTTGGTGAGACTACTATTGTCTTACCTAAGTATTTTGATTTAACCTGGTAAGTTAAACTGAGAACACATTCACAGCAAGAACTTGGTGAATAATTACAGGAGAGAATGGATGAATGAGCCAATTGGAAGCTAGGGATGATTAGGTGACCAGATTGGAAATTTAGCCAGGAAGGAATGCCTCTTACTGACCTTTCAACACCATTAGCCAGCAGTGTCTGATCTCCCATTCAGGGACTGAGCAGGAGCAACCCTGCTTAGCTTCAGAGGCAAGCCAGCAGTGGGATGCAGGGTGGTATGTTGCTGGTGAGCTAGCAGGTCGAAAAGGCAGTAATGTCTATCAAAGTAAAT
This sequence comes from Salvelinus fontinalis, assembly GCF_029448725.1. NCBI lineage: Eukaryota > Metazoa > Chordata > Actinopteri > Salmoniformes > Salmonidae > Salvelinus > Salvelinus fontinalis. The sequence goes on from NC_074687.1 coordinate 9,205,318, forward strand.
GTCATTGTATAAACAGCAATCATTCACAACATGTGTAACAGACTCCATTATACTTGAATAATGTAAAATACAAAATGTGTCATGGTATGCCAGGTACCAAATTGATAGATTATGTTTTGTTGCTAGAACCTGTAACCTCGATTTAACATTAAAGGGGAGAATGTCATCGCCCATGGCAACATTCTGTTACATGGAATGGGAGACAGAGTGGTCAGCAGAGTCCAGAACACTGCGTTTCCCCATGCAGCCTCAGGCCGGTCCAGTGCTACCGTAGCTGCATCTATCCGATACGGAGGAGTGTTGTCCTCGCTGTAGGATCATGGGTGACAGAAGCCACACACACACACACACACACACACACACACACACACACACACACACACACACACACACACACACACACACACACACACACACACACACACACACACACACACACACACACACTCCATGTAAACCTGCAGCATCAGGTCACTGTAGCCTTAGCAAGGTGATTTGTAGCAAAGGGGTTTGACTCAAGAGGGAAGGAGCAAGGGAATAGAGTTACTGATTAAACATTGAGACTCTACCGCCAGCTTTAGTAATCACTTAGGCTATTATAATGAATAATAATATGTACACTGTTATGGGGTCTGGAGAGAAAAATTAGCTGTCCATCTATATAAGGTAGAATGTATAACATTTGTACATCGTCCGTGACAAAAAAACGTGAAACAAATAATATTGTATGATCATGGATAATACCGTACAGTATTTTATAATGTATAATACACTACTCAGTTTCAGAGGTCTTCGGTGCTGGCTATCCTGCTCTGGGGCTGGCTATCCTGCTCTGGGGCTGGTTATCCTGCTCTGGGGCTGGCTATCCTGCTCTGGGGCTGGCTATCCTGCTCTGGGGCTGGCTATCTTGCTCTGAGGCTGGCTATCCTGCTCTGGGGCTGGCTAACCTGCTCTGGGGCTGGCTAACCTGCTCTGGGGCTGGCTATCCTGCTCTGGGGCTGGCTATCCTGCTCTGGGGCTGGCTATCCTGCTCTGGGGCTGGCTATCCTGCTCTGGGGCTGGCTATCTTGCTCTGGGGCTGGCTTGTGTTGTGTTGTTGTGGTGCATTTTACATGTTTTTTTCCTTTGGGTGGTTTGGGAGTTGTCTTGAGTTTAATAGCGAGGGAGAGGATGGATGCTAATATGTTTAGCTATTAGACTGTGTTTACACAGGCTGACAAATTCGTACATATTTCCTAATTATTGGAAAAGGAACTGATCTGATTGGTCAAAAGACCAATTAGTGGGGAAAAAAAGGTTAGAATTGGGCTGCCTGTGTAAACGCAGCCTTAGACATGGAGACATGGAGCAGGGCGGGGTAGAAGGTGGTACGGGTGGTAGAGGGTGAGGGGCCAGAGGAGTGGAAATGGATGGGTGTCTCCTTTCTGTTTGGGCCATAATCATATTAAAAAAAGAAATAAAAAAATTAAAAAGGATATTAATCTTAAAGTCCATAGATGTTAGGCCCAGCATCAGCCTCTGCTCCCAAAAGTCTGAATTGATTCATTTGTTAAGGCTAAGTTATATTTTTCAATAAAAATCATCAACAATCATTAATTGAAATGATTGATTGACTGATCAGGTCTTCATGTTAACGTGGTTATATTGACTGATCAGATCCTCATTCTTTAATCAGGTGAATGGCCATGTGTTTCATGGTAATTTACTAGCTAACAAGACACACAAACACACATATACATGCAGACACACACACACACACACACACACACACACACACACACACACACACACACACACACACACACACACACACACACACACACACACACACACACACACACACACACACACACACACACACACACACACACACACTAACCCAACATCACACACAGATTGGGCTATGACGTTATGATGTGTATGATGGTGTGTCTTTTATCTATCAGACATGCAGAGGGCCGCTGTACAGCGCCTTGCAAAAATATTCACTGCCCTTGGCATTTTTCCTATTTTGTTGCATTACAACCTGTAATTTAAATTGATTTTTATTTTTATTTCATGTAATGGGCATACCAAAATAGTCCAATTTGGTGAAGTGAAATGAAAAAAATGACTTGTTTCAAAAAATTATACAAAATAAAAATGGAAAAGTCGTGCGTCCATATGATTTCACCCCATTTGCTATGAAGCCCCTTAACAAGATCTGGTGCAACCAATTACCTTCAAAAGTCACATAATTAGTTAAATAAAGTCCACCTGTGTGCAATCTAAGTGTCACATGATCTCAGTATATATACACCTGTTCTGAAAGGCCCAAAAGTCTGCAACACTATTAAGCAAGGGGCACCACCAAGCAAGCGGCACTATGAAGACCAAGGAGCTCTCCAAACAGGTCAGGGACAACATTGTGGAGAAGTACAACCAGGGTTGGGTTATAAAAATATATCAGATACTTTGACATCCCACGGAGCACCATTAAATTCATTATCAAAAAAACTGAAAGAATATGGCACCATAACAAACCTGCCAAGAGAGTGCCACCCACCAAAACACACGGACCAGGCAAGGAGGGCATAAATCAGAGCGGCAACAAAGAGACCAAAGATAACCCTGATGGAGATGCAAAGCTCCACAGAGGAGATTGGAGTATCTGTCCATAGGACCACTTTAAGCCGTACACTCCACAGAGCTGGGCTTTACGTAAGAGTGGCAAGAAAAAAATAAGCAAATATGTTTGGTTTTCGCCAAAAGGCATGAGGGAGACTCCCCAAACATATGGAAGAAGGTACTCTGGTCAGATGAGACTAAAATTGAACTTTTTGGCCATCAAAGAAAAGCTATATCTGGTTCAAACCCAACACGTCTCATCATCCCAAGAACACCATCCCCACAGTGAAGCATGGTGGTGGCAGCATAATGCTGTGAGGATGTTTTTCATCGGCAGGAACTGGGAAACTGGTCAGAATTGAAGGAATGTTGGATGGTGCTAAATACAGGGAAATTCTTGAGGGAAACCTGTTTCAGTCTTCCAGAAATTTGAGACTGTGATGGAGGTTCACCTTCCAGCAGGACAACGACCCTATAAGCATAATGTTAAAGCAACACTCGAGTGGTTTAAGGGGAAACATTAAATGTCGTGGAATGGCCTAGTCAAAGCCCAGACCTCAATCCAATTGAGACTGTGGTATGACTTAAAGATTGCTCTACACCAGCGGAACCCATCCAGCTTGAAGGAGCTGGAGCAGTATTGCCTTGAAGAATGGGCAAAGCTGATACAGACATTCCCCAAGAGACTTGCAGCTGTAATTGCTGCGAAAGGTGGCTCTACAAAAGTATTGACTTGGAGGGGGTGAATAGTTATGCATGCTCAAGTTCTTAGTTCTTGTTTGTTTCACAATAACAAATATGTTGCATCTTAAAAGTGATAGGCATGTTGTGTAAATCAAATGATACAACCTCCCCAAAAATCTATTTTAATTCCAAGTTGTAAGGCAATAAAATAGGAAAATGCCAAGGGGGGTGAATACTTATGCAAGCCAATGTATGTCTGTCTGTATGTTTGTGGACACTTCAGTTCTTCTATCTATCAGACATGCAGAGGGCCGCTGTGTGCAGCTGTTGGTCTGTCTGTCTGTCTTTGGACAACAGTTATTTTATCTAATTCATTAATTCATGACAACACCATTACGACGACAACACGTTGGTCACAACACATCAACATGAGATTTCATCTGCACTGAACCAGTGAAGCTGTATCTGTCCATGTATCCTAATGGAGAAGACAATATGGCTGACAAACGGCATCAGTGGTAGCCTTTATTATATGATGATGGTGCTACTGTAGACTTCATGCAGAAAATTCAGCACCAGTACAATAGTGTGTGGGAGACTGTGTTTGAACAGATGGGGTTTATCTGCCTCAAACAGTGATATGAGTGTGTGTCGTATGCTGCATTGACACACACACACACACACACACACACACACACACACACACACACACACACACACACACACACACACACACACACACACACACACACACACACACACACACACACACACACACACACACACACACACACACACACACACATACACACACACACACACACCAACGTGTGTGTATCTGGCTGCTGTCTGTGAGCTAATGGCTATGTTTCCACACTGGGTAATACGCTCAGAGCCTCAGGTGCTGCTGGTCCACAGGGCAGACAGACCTGGACACAGCTGCTGAGATGGAAGGGAGGGGTGGAACAGGGAGGGAGTGATGAGAAGCACAGGGAGGGAGGGGTGGAACAGGGAGGGAGTGATGAGAAGCACAGGGAGGGAGGGGTGGAACAGGGAGGGAGTGATGAGAAGCACTGGGAGGGAGGGGTGGAACAGGGAGGGAGTGATGAGAAGCACAGGGAGGGAGGGGTGGAACAGGGAGGGAGTGATGAGAAGCACAGGGAGGGATGTGTGGAACAGGTAGGGAGAGATGAGAAGCACAGGGAGGGAGGGGTGGAACAGGGAGGGAGTGATGAGAAGCACTGGGAGGGAGGGGTGTGAAGTACAGATTTAAATTGGTGTGTGTGTGTGCTTTGTTAAAAGGTGTTGCTGTGTGTTGCTGTGTGGACCCACAGCCTTGAGTGTCCCCGTGCTGAATCAATGTCAGCCATGTTAACACCCACTCTAACTACCTGAGAGAACAACAGAGAGAGAGGAGAAGGGGGGTGAAGGATGAAGAGAGGGGGAGAGGGAAGGGAAATATGGAGAAAGAGGAGATAAGAGAGAGAGAGAGAAAGAAAGAAGGCAGAGGGGTAAAATGAAAGGAAGGTAAGAAAGAGATAATCCAGAATGATGAAGAAGCGATGAATGCTGAAAGGCTTTTGTCTCTTTCTGCCTCATGTCTTTCTGTCTCATGTCTTTCTGCCTGTTATGTCTTTCTGTCTCATGTCTTTCTGTCTCATGTCTTTCTGCCTGTTATGTCTTTCTGTCTCATGTCTTTCTGTCTCATGTCTTTCTGCCTGTTATGTCTTTCTGTCTCATGTCTTTCTGTCTGTTATGTCTTTCTGTCTCATGTCTTTCTGTCTCATGTCTTTCTGTCTGTTATGTCTTTCTGTCTCATGTCTTTCTGTCTCATGTCTTTCTGCCTGTTATGTCTTTCTGTCTCATGTCTTTCTGTCTGTTATGTCTTTCTGTCTCATGTCTTTCTGTCTCATGTCTTTCTGTCTCATGTCTTTCTGCCTGTTATGTCTTTCTGTCTGTTATGTCTTTCTGTCTCATGTCTTTCTGTCTCATGTCTTTCTGTCTCATGTCTTTCTGCCTGTTATGTCTTTCTGTCTCATGTCTTTCTGTCTCATGTCTTTCTGTCTCATGTCTTTCTGCCTGTTATGTCTTTCTGTCTCATGTCTTTCTGTCTGTTATGTCTTTCTGCCTCATGTCTTTCTGCCTGTTATGTCTTTCTACCTGTTATGTCTTTCTGTCTCATGTCTTTCTGTCTAATGTCTTTCTGTCTGTTATGTCTTTCTGTCTCATGTCTTTCTGCCTGTTATGTCTTTCTGTCTCATGTCTTTCTGCCTGTTATGTCTTTCTACCTGTTATGTCTTTCTGTCTCATGTCTTTCTGTCTGTTATGTCTTTCTACCTGTTATGTCTTTCTGTCTCATGTCTTTCTGTCTCATGTCTTTCTGTCTCATGTCTTTCTGTCTCATGTCTTTCTGTCTGTTATGTCTTTCTGTCTCATGTCTTTCTGTCTCATGTCTTTCTGTCTGTTATGTCTTTCTGTCTCATGTCTTTCTGTCTCATGTCTTTCTGTCTCATGTAGTTCTGTCTCATGTCTTTCTGTCTCATGTCTTTCTGTCTGTTATGTCTTTCTGTCTCATGTCTTTCTGTCTCATGTCTTTCTGTCTCATGTCTTTCTGTCTGTTATGTCTTTCTGTTTCATGTCTTTCTGTCTCATGTCTTTCTGCCTGTTATGTCTTTCTGTCTCATGTCTTTCTGTCTCATGTCTTTCTGTCTCATGTCTTTCTGTCTCATGTCTTTTTGTCTCATGTCTTTCTGTCTGTTATGTCTTTCTGTCTCATGTCTTTCTGTCTCATGTCTTTCTGTCTCATGTCTTTCTGTCTGTTATGTCTTTCTGTCTCATGTCTTTCTGTCTCATGTCTTTCTGTCTCATGTCTTTCTGCCTGTTATGTCTTTCTGTCTCATGTCTTTCGGCCTGTTATGTCTTTCTGTGTCATGTCTTTCTGTCTCATGTCTTTCTGTCTCATGTCTTTCTGTCTGGTATGTCTTTCTGTCTCATGTCTTTCTGTCTCATGTCTTTCTGTCTCATGTCTTTCTGTCTCATGTCTTTCTGTCTCATGTCTTTCTGTCTCATGTCTTTCTGTCTCATTTATTTTTTATCTGTTATGTATTTCTGTCGGTGTGTCTAAAGGGTTGTGTCTCTTTCTGTCTGTGTGTCTCCTGGGAGGCTCTGCTTTCCTCCCTCAGCGTGGAGAGAGAGGGACAGAGAGAAGGAAGAGAGGAGGAGGAAGTGGGGTGATGGGCTATCAGCCTTTACGAAGGCTCTGCCTGTCACCTCGCATCATACTCAAAACAGAGGGAGTGTTGGAGAGAGGAGAGAGAGAGAGAGAAGAGAGAGAGAGTAGAGGAGGGTAGGGGAGAGAGGGGGGAGGGTGAATAAGTGATGAGGGAGAGTGAGGAAATATTTGAGAGGGCTGAGAAAGAGAGCGAGGGAGGGAGGGGGCTAGTTCTCTTAAAGAAGGAGAGCGAATCTCCCGCCGGCTCAGACGCAGAGCAGGCAGAGGAGAGGACAGTACACTCATTTTCTCTCTCTCTCTCTCTCTCTGTGTCTCTCTATCCATCCAGGTGATCACTCCGTTCCGCAGGCTCATCCTCTGCGCGGAAAACAGGAAAGAGATGGAGGACTGGATCAGCTCGCTGAAGTCCGTCCAGTCCCGAGAGGATTACGAGGTAAGACCAGATCCATTCTCTGTTCTCTATAGCAACAGATCCACTGCCTGTGTGAGCTTTTGAGAGTGAGAGAGAAAGAGGAAGAGAGTGAGAGAGGAGACATGGAGAGAGGAGGCATGGAGAGACGAGGCATAGCGAGAGCTGGAAGGAGAGAAGAGGGAGAAGGAGACAGGTGGTATACATTGTGTTGCATAAAACAATAGATCTTTGATCTGATCATTGGCTTACTATGTCAGTTGTTGCTGTTTAGAATGCAAATATTTCTGTTTCTGTTGTTTCTTTTGAACGTGTGTGAGCAGCAGGGTAGTGTAGTGTGTAGTGTGAGCAGCAGGGTAGTGTAGTGTGTAGTATGAGCAGCAGGGTAGTGTAGTGTGAGCAGCAGGGTAGTGTAGTGTGAGCAGCAGTGTAGTGTAGTGTGAGCAGCAGGGTAGTGTAGTGTGAGCAGCAGGGTAGTGTAGTGTGAGCAGCAGGGTAGTGTAATGTGAGCAGCAGGGTAGTGTAATGTGAGCAGCAGGGTAGTGTAGTGTGAGCAGCAGGGTAGTGTAGTGTGAGCAGCAGGGTAGTGTAATGTGAGCAGCAGGGTAGTGTAGTGTGTAGTGTGAGCAGCAGGGTAGTGTAGTGCGAGCAGCAGGGTAGTGTAATGTGAGCAGCAGGGTAGTGTAGTGTGAGCAGCAGGGTAATGTAGTGTGAGCAGCAGGGTAGTGTAGTGTGAGCAGCAGGGTAGTGTAGTGTGTAGTGTGAGCAGCAGGGTAGTGTAGTGTGAGCAGTAGGGTAGTGTAATGTGAGCAGCAGGGTAGTGTTGTGTGAGCAGCAGGGTAGTGTAGTGTGAGCAGCAGGGCAGTGTAGTGTGAGCAGCAGGGTAGTGTAGTGTGAGCAGCAGGGTAGTGTAGTGTGAGCAGCAGGGTAGTGTAGTGTTATGCAGCAGGGTAGTGTAGTGTGAGCAGCAGGGTAGTGTAGTGTGTAGTGTGAGCAGCAGGGTAGTGTAGTGCGAGCAGCAGGGTAGTGTAATGTGAGCAGCAGGGTAGTGTAGTGTGAGCAGCAGGGTAGTGTAGTGTGAGCAGCAGGGTAGTGTAGTGTGAGCAGCAGGGTAATGTAGTGTGAGCAGCAGGGTAATGTAGTGTGAGCAGCAGGGTAGTGTAGTGTGAGCAGCAGGGTAGTGTAGTGTGAGCAGCAGGGTAGTGTAGTGTGAGCAGCAGGGTAATGTAGTGTGAGCAGCAGGGTAGTGTAGTGTGTAGTGTGAGCAGCAGGGTAATGTAGTGTGAGCAGCAGGGTAGTGTAGTGTGAGCAGCAGGGTAGTGTAGTGTGAGCAGCAGGGTAGTGTAGTGTGTAGTGTGAGCAGCAGGGTAGTGTAGTGTGAGCAGCAGGGTAGTGTAGTGTGAGCAGCAGGGTAGTGTAGTGTGAGCAGCAGGGTAGTGTAGTGTGAGCAGCAGGGTAGTGTAGTGTGAGCAGCAGGGTAGTGTAATGTGAGCAGCAGGGTAGTGTAGTGTGAGCAGCAGGGTAGTGTAGTGTGAGCAGCAGGGTAGTGTAGTTTGAGCAGCAGGGTAGTGTAGTGTGTAGTGTGAGCAGCAGGGTAGTGTAGTGTGAGCAGCAGGGTAGTGTAATGCGAGCAGCAGGGTAGTGTAGTGTGAGCAGCAGGGTAGTGTAGTGTGAGCAGCAGGGTAATGTAGTGTGAGCAGCAGGGTAGTGTAGTGTGAGCAGCAGGGTAGTGTAGTGTGAGCAGCAGGGTAGTGTAGTGTACGCAGTGGGTTGTATGCTCTGTAGCGTGCAGTGGACTGGAACATCTATTTCACCCATTGAGGGTGGTCGTGGAAGCCCAGCTCACAGGAGACATACACACATGCATACACACACACAGTGTCACACTCAGAGGAGTCCCATAGCCACACATGCATGCACGCACCTACGCACGCACGCACGCACGCACGCACGCACGCACGCACGCACGCACGCACGCACGCACACGCACACACACACACACACACACACACACACACACACACACACACACACACACAACACCAGGCGGTGTTGTCTATACGGAAAGGTTTTACAGGTTTTTAACTGCTAGTGTCTGTCTTAATCTCTGGGTGTCTTAGAACTCACCAGGAAAAATAGCTCACCACTAAATAGTCCCTCACATCACTCTATAACGAACCCAATTCATCTTTTTACAAAAGGAAGATAAGAGTGGCTGTTAGATATTCATGCTGAATAATAATAGCCCCTGTATTATCTTCTCAAAGATGTTTTTTTAACAGCATTGCCGTTTAGAAATGATCCGTTTGCTATGTTTAGCCGTGACCAGAAGCAGATATAACTGTTGATTTTGGTTGACTGCAGCGCTTGTCTCCAGGCAGAAACAGGGTACACAACACAGTGCCAGCATGGCATATTAATGCCTTTCATTTGGGAAAGAAAGATGATATAAGATTGTTTCCCTCTCTGCCCTCTTTCCTCTCCACTGCAATGCACCGCTGAGCTGCGGAGTATAGAACTAGAGGTTCAGGATACTCCCATGTTGGAACCACAGGTTCCCATTCTAATAGGGATGGATAGATGGTGTGTGTGTGTGTGTCTGTGTGTGTGTGTGTGTGTGTGTGTGCATGCGCGTGTGTGCTTGTGCGTGTGTGCGTGTGGTATGATTTATGGTCAAAATCTGTCTTCTATACGTTGTAAAAGTCTTCTATAAAGAAGTGAAAAAATGTCATGTAATCTCTTCAAATGCTTGTGTAAAATGTGTGTGTATAGGTTCTATGTTGCTCACCTAAAACACCACTGAGCTGTCCAAAAACATTGTATAGTGAGCACTGTAATGCAATTTATGTTAACAAATTATATAGGTTTTCTTTAACTGTGTCTGAGTTTAGGTAAACAATGTGAACATGCAATCAATGTTTACTAGATGTGGAAGCCCCTTTGGATAATGTACCGTTCCATCTATTTAAAGATACGGATATCTGTGTCACACCGTCTCTTAAAAATGTCAGGGTCATTTGTGCCAATCCGTCTATTCTAAATGTTACAATTATTTTGATCAGTGTGTGTTTCTAATGTGAGCAAAAGGGAGCCTAATGTTTGAATTGAGGTACCCGACTGTCTATCCTGGTGTTGCCAACCTGATTTAACCTCTCGTTTGTCAGACAGCACAGTTTAATGTGGAACATTTCTCAGGGATGCACAACTGGTATGCCTGCTCCCACGCACGGCCCACCTTCTGTAACGTCTGTAGAGACAGCCTCTCTGGCGTCACCTCCCACGGCCTGTCCTGCGAAGGTAAGACACACACACTCACATCTCTTGTTTTATCTCTCCTAACACCTCTCCTCCTCATTTATCTCTCTGTCTCCTCATTAATGAGAGGATGCTGTCTTCTGTGTTTTCCCTTAGTGCTGTGTGTCCCTCCTGAGCCGTGGTAGTTTCCTTAGTGCTGTGTGTCCCTCCTGGGCCGTGGTAGTTCCCTTAGTGCTGTGTGTTCCTCCTGGGCCGTGGTAGTTTCCTTAGTGCTGTGTGTCCCTCCTGGTCCGTGGTAGTTTCCTTAGTACTGTGTGACCCTCCTGGTCCGTGGTAGTTTCCTTAGTGCTGTGTGTCCCTCCTGGGCCGTGGTAGTTTCCTTAGTGCTGTGTGACCCTCCTGAGCCGTGGTAGTTTCCTTAGTGCTGTGTGACCCTCCTGGTCCGTGGTAGTTTCCTTAGTGCTGTGTGACCCTCCTGGTCCGTGGTAGTTTCCTTAGTGCTGTGTGACCCTCCTGGTCCGTGGTAGTTTCCTTAGTGCTGTGTGTCCCTCCTGGGCCGTGGTAGTTTCCTTAGTGCTGTGTGACCCTCCTGAGCCGTGGTAGTTTCCTTAGTGCTGTGTGTCCCTCCTGGGCCGTGGTAGTTTCCTTAGTGCTGTGTGTCCCTCCTGGGCCGTGGTAGTTTCCTTAGTGCTGTGTGTCCCTCCTGGGCCGTGGTAGTTTCCTTAGTGCTGTGTGTTCCTCCTGAGCCGTGGTAGTTTCCTTAGTGCTGTGTGTCCCTCCTGGGCCGTGGTAGTTTCCTTAGTGCTGTGTGTCCCTCCTGGGCCGTGGTGATTCCCTTAGTGCTGTGTGTCCCTCCTGGGCCGTGGTGATTCCCTTAGTGCTGTGTGTCCCTCCTGGGCCGTGGTAGTTTCCTTAGTGCTGTCTGTCCCTCCTGAGCCGAGGTAGTTTCCTTAGTGCTGTGTGTCCCTCCTGGGCCGTGGTGATTCCCTTAGTGCTGTGTGTCCCTCCTGAGCCGTGGTAGTTTCCTTAGTGCTGTGTGTCCCTCCTGAGCCGTGGTAGTTTCCTTAGTGCTGTGTGTCCCTCCTGAGCCGTGGTAGTTTCCTTAGTGCTGTGTGTCCCTCCTGAGCCGTGGTAGTTTCCTTAGTGCTGTGTGTCCCTCCTGGGCCGTGGTAGTTTCCTTAGTGCTGTGTGTCCCTCCTGGGCCGTGGTAGTTTCCTTAGTGCTGTGTGTCCCTCCTGGGCCGTGGTAGTTTCCTTAGTGCTGTGTGTCCCTCCTGGGCCGTGGTAGTTTCCTTAGTGCTGTGTGTCCCTCCTGGGCCGTGGTAGTTTCCTTAGTGCTGTGTGTCCCTCCTGAGCCGTGGTAGTTTCCTTAGTGCTGTGTGTCCCTCCTGGGCCGTGGTAGTTTCCTTAGTGCTGTGTGTCCCTCCTGGGCCGTGGTGATTCCCTTAGTGCTGTGTGTCCCTCCTGGGCCGTGGTGATTCCCTTAGTGCTGTGTGTCCCTCCTGGGCCGTGGTAGTTTCCTTAGTGCTGTCTGTCCCTCCTGAGCCGAGGTAGTTTCCTTAGTGCTGTGTGTCCCTCCTGGGCCGTGGTGATTCCCTTAGTGCTGTGTGTCCCTCCTGAGCCGTGGTAGTTTCCTTAGTGCTGTGTGTCCCTCCTGAGCCGTGGTAGTTTCCTTAGTGCTGTGTGTCCCTCCTGAGCCGTGGTAGTTTCCTTAGTGCTGTGTGTCCCTCCTGAGCCGTGGTAGTTTCCTTAGTGCTGTGTGTCCCTCCTGGGCCGTGGTAGTTTCCTTAGTGCTGTGTGTCCCTCCTGGGCCGTGGTAGTTTCCTTAGTGCTGTGTGACCCTCCTGAGCAGTGGTAGTTTCCTTAGTGCTGTGTGTCCCTCCTGAGCCGTGGTAGTTTCCTTAGTGCTGTGTGTCCCTCCTGAGCCGTGGTAGTTTCCTTAGTGCTGTGTGTCCCTCCTGGGCCGTGGTGAATCATTCCTGGAGAGGTGGAGGGGAGATATAGTGTTAACAGGGCTGTACGATGGGGAATAGGACAGACTTACTATTTCCTCCCTGTGGAGTATAAGGTCACAACCAGCCTAACCCATCCAGGAAGTAGGACTATGAGCTCTTAGTAGAGCAGGGCTGGGGGCTGTTCAATTTAACTATGCAGTCAATACCACTTTATGATATTATTTCAATTCGGATCGATTCAGAATAGTAAGGCAGAGCAGTAATGGAGTTGAATGATAGGCGATTGGTGTATTGGCTGGAGAAGTGAGGTGTGGGTTGAGAAGAGCTTACGATATGTCGTGACCTCTCTGCTGGCTAGCCTAGTGTGAGAGGCTAATGATAACCCATTAATTGCCCTAAAATGAAGGGCTTCCTCTTTGAAGGCTCTTCAAAGGCTTTTATGGCTGTGTGTGTGGTGTGTGAGTGTGTGTGTTAATTCATGCTTAATGGTTCCAGATGATGTGGAACGTTAGACTCACAATGTCTACGGTAGACACACACACATAGTCACACACACACGCTATGCTAATTAGCATGAGAGGAATATACAGATGGTGTTCATTACGGTGTTCTGATAAGCTCTATGAAACCAGGAAATGGTGTATAAATAGTATTGGTACGTAAATGGTTGGTTACACTGTTCCTTCACAGCCGAGGTGTGGACAAGTTGCGTCATTCCCACACCTGTCCCTGTAGTTTTAATATAGTGTTGATTTAACATAGGGACAAATCATATACCGTCTGACGTTTTTTGTTTTACTAGGCAAGCCAGTAAAGAATACATTCTTATTTACAATGATGGCCTACCCCAACCAAACCCGGACGATGCTGGGCCAATTGTGCGCCGCCCTATGGGACTCCCAAACACAGTCGGATGTGATACAGCCTGGATTTGAACAAGGGGCTGTAGTGACACCTCTTGCACTGAGCTGCAGTGCCTTAGACCGCTGCGCCACTCGGGAGCCCCTGTTAGTGTTAGGGGAAAAACATATTTGTAATATTGAGAGGCACTGTGTGTGTGTGTGAGAGAGGCAGATAGCGCTAGACAGAGAGCGAGAGAGGGGGGTGGGAGAGAGGCAGAGAGATGGAGAGGAGAGAGAGCAAGAGAGAGAGGCAGAGAGAGCTAACTCTTCTTCTCTGACACAACCTCTCATTACTGCAGTATATCAACCCCCCATTGTTCCAGTCTCCTCTGCAGCCTGTCTGAACCAGGACGGGCCAACCCTCCTTCTTCCGCACACTTTCGCTCCAGCACTGCTCTAACACACATCTGAATCTGCTACTTTAATCAGCTGCTCATCAGGACCTTGATTAGCTAGTGAGAGTAGTGTTGAAACCAACACCTATACACCCAGTAGCTCTCCAGATCAGAACAAGGGTTGGCCTTCTTGGCACGTACCCCGGGGCCCCCAACCTCCTTTTTGGGGGAGATGGGGGGGGCACCTGTCATAAGCAATGGCAAAAGTAGAATTGCAGGAACTTTGCTTTAAAACTGTATAAATTTCTCTCAGCCTCAATAGAACACGTGTAGAATAGCAGGAAATTAGCTTGAAAACTGTTAAATGTTATCTTAGCATTAGATGTGAACAATGGCATGAGATGAGCTATAAAACAGAACATTTTTCTCTCTGCTCGTGGCAAAATGTGTAGAATTGTAGGAAATTAGCTTTGAACCTACACAATGTGTAGAATAGTGTGACAAATTGCAATAAGTTTTCCACTACAAAAAAAACACATTGGTTTCCCAAATCCGGTCTTGGGTCTAGGGCAGGGATATTCAAATCCGATCCTGAAAGTCTGGTCTAGAGTACTGCTGTTTTATCTGATTATTAATTGTACCGACTTGGTGTCCCAGGTCTAAATCAGTCCTTCATTAGAGTGGAAGAATGAAAATCAGAAGTTAAACTGACTTCAAGGTCCAGATTTTGCATTTGCTTCGTCTAGGGTATTGATCATTAGCTCCTTCTAATTCATTCTGATTGCGTTGTCGTGGCTTCAATAAAGAATGACTGGATAGATACATAGGTTGCAGTACTCATGTGGCTCTGGTTCTGCCTAGTACAGAGCTTTTGTAATGAACACTTTGGCTATTTTAGTATCCTTTTAGGACAATTGGACCATGTGCCAATCTGTCTTTCAATTGATCTTTTTTTTTTCTTTCATTTAACTAGGTAAGTCAGTTATGAACAGATTCTTGTTTTCAATGACGGCCTAAGAACAGTGGGTTAACTGATTTTACCTTGTCCGCTCGGGGATTCAATCTTGCAACCTTTCGGTTACTAGTCCAACGCTCTAACCACTAGGCTACCTGCCACCCTATAATGCAACACCTATTGCCAGTAGTGGTGTATTGGGAAAATCACTGGGGAAAAAACAGGGGGAAAAAGCCATATTACAACCTATGTGTTGTGATAATTGGTTGTTTGCTCTGTAACCTGTTAGTTCATATTTCTTGCGATCGTTATATATAGCCCTAAGGCTGAGATAATAAGATGCATTTTTATTTAACCAGGCAAGTCAGTTAAGAACAAAATCTTGTTTACAATAACAGCCAAACCTGGGCAAACTCTCTCCGGTGAAGTCCAAAAGGCACATTGCATGTAACAAACAGTTAAAGTACATGACCTACAGCATGGTCAAGCAAGTTCATGTTTCTGACATTTTTGGACCACTAAACAACTATTGATTTAGAACCACAGAGAGTTACTGCAAGTTGCAAAGAAAACAGGAGCTGCCTCCACTATTCCAGCACCATTTCAACTTCAACATCACCTCTGCTTTGTCTAATACAGTGACAACTAAAAGATACCAAAAACAGTTTAATCCAATTAACATAAGCTAAATATGATGTGGCTGTCATTGGTCCTGATTTCTGTGTGTGTGTGTGTGTGTGTGTGTGTGTGTGTGTGTGTGTGTGTGTGTGTGTGTGTGTGTGTGTGTGTGTGTGTGTGTGTGTGTGTGTGTGTGTGTGTGTGTGTGTGTGTGTGTGTGTGTGCACATTGGTGCAAATAGAAAAAACATGTTGACTCACCTTACTTGTTGAGGAACACCAATGCCATCCTCCTCTCTTTCATGTTGTCTAAACGGTCTAACACTTTGTCATACAGTACACGCTCTTATTTTTGTTGTCCTAGGCTACCTAGCTAAAATGCTTGCTCGCTAGCCTAACTTCCATTCATGGGCAATGTTATCTAGTTAACATTAGCCTTCTACATCAAGCTACATATTGAACTTACATCCTCTCTCGGGCACAATGTTTGAATTTATGGTTGGATCAGAATTGCCGTTATAATCATTGGCCAGTGTGGAGAATGAAGTAAAACCACAAGTCCAAATCCCCACCTCCAGCCATGGCTAATTTAGGAAAGGACCGTTTTTGCTATCTAGCTAGCCACCGGAGAACAACAACACAACGAGATGCACAACGAGTTTCTGTCAGTGACGTATGCTCTTGATGAGATGTGATTGGACTGAAGCCAAATCCTGGCTTTCCTTGACACTTTTTTTTGGTGTGCTGCCTGGACCATTCACAGTTGAGCTCACTCAAATTAGCTTAACGCTGATTGGCTCGCTGGCTTCCCTTGCATTCAATGGTACTGGCGTCAACAATGCCATTCTCTTTTGGACCAGACAGCGTTAGATCATAGCATATACATGCATAGACAGATGGGCGCTGTTTTTCTCACTCGGATGCATTCTCTGGTGAGATACATTACATGTGCAAAAAGCTTTGAGCACGGGGGCATTGCTGAAACAAGAAAGGGCCTTCGCCAAACTGCCACAAAGTTATAAGCACAGAATGATCTAGAATGTCATTGTATGCTGTAGCCTTAAGAGTTCCCTTCACAGGAACTAAGGTGCCTTGACAGAACCATGAAAAACAGCCCCAGACCATGATTCCTCCCCTACCAATCTTTACAGTTGGCACTATGCATTGGGGCAGGTAGCGTTCTCTTGGCATTCGCCAAACCCAGATTAGTCCGTCGGACTGCTAGATGGTGAAGCTTGACTCATCATTCCAGAGAACACGTTTCCACGGCTCCAGAGTCCAATGGTGGCGAGTTTTACACCACTCCAGCCGACGCTTGGCATCGCGCATGGTGATCTTAGGCTTGTGTGCGGCTGCTTGGCCATGGAAACCCATTTCACGAAGCTCCCGACAAACAGTTCTTGTTTCCAGAGGCAGTTTGAAACTCGGTAGTGAGTGTTTACACGCCAAGCGCTGTAGCACTCAGTGGTCCTGTTCTGTCAGTTTGTGTGGCCTACCACTTCGCGGCTGAGCCATTGTTGCTCCAAGACATTTCCACTTCACAATAACAGCACTTACAATTGACCTGGGCAGCTCTAGCAGGGCAGACATTTGAAGAACTGACTTGTTGGAAAGGTGGCATCCTATGACGGTCCCACGTTGAAAGTCGCTGTGCTCTTCAGTAAGGCCATGCTACTGCTGATGTGTGTCTATGTAGAATGTATGGGTGTTTGAGCAATGTTGGACACCTGTGAGCAATATGTGTGGCTTAAATTGCCGAATCCACAAATTTGAAGGGGTGTCCACATACTCTTGTATAAACATTGCATTCAGAAAGCATTCAGACCCCTTGACTTTTTCCACATTTTGTTATGTTACAGCCTTATTCTAAAATTTATTAAATCGTTTTTTTCTCATCAATCTACACACGATACCCCATAATGACAAAGCAAAAACAGGTTTTTAGAAATGTTTGCAAATTCCACCCCCCCCAAAAATTGACATATCACATCTACATAAGTATTCAGACCCTTTACTCAGTACTTTGTTGAAGCACCTTTGGCAGCGATTACAGCCTCGCGCCTTCTTGGGTATGACGTTACAAGCTTGGCACACCCGTATTTGGGGAGTTTCTCCCATTCTTCTCTGCAGATCCTCTCAAGCTCTGTCAGGTTGGATGGGGAGCGTCACTGCACGGCTATTTTCAGGTCTCACCAGAGATGTTTGATCGGGTTCAAGTCCGCTCTCCCGCTGGGCCACTCAAGGACATTCAGAGACATTCACCGTCCTGAAGTCACTCCTGCATTGTCTTGGCTGTGTGCTTATGGTCGTTGTTCTGTTGGACGGTGAACCTTCGCCACAGTCTGAATTCCTGAGTGCTTCTGGAGCAGGTTTTCGTCAAGGATCTCTCTGTACTCTCTGTGCTCCGTTCATCTTTACCTCGATCCTGACTAGTCTCCAAATCCCTGCCGCTGAAAAAACATCCCCACAGCATGATACTGCCACAACCATGCATCACCATAGGGATGATGCCAGGTTTCCTCCAGACGTGACGCTTGGCATTCAGGCCAAAGAGTTCAATCTTGGTGTCATCAGACCATAGAATCTTGCTTCTCAATGTCTGAGAGTCCTTTTGGCAAACTCCAAGCTGGCTGTCATGTGCCTTTTCCTGAGGAGTGGCTTCTGTCTGACTACTGTACCATAAAGGCCTGATTGGTAGAGTGCTGCAGAGATGGTTGTCCTTTTGAAAGGTTCTCCCATCTCCTAGGAGGAACTCTGGAGCTCTGTCAGAGTGACCATTGGGTTCTTGGTCGCCTCTCTGACCAAGGCCCTTCTCCCCTGATTGCTCAGTTTGGCCGGGCGGTCAGTTCTAGGAAGAGTCTTGGTGGTTCAAAACTTCTTCCATTGAAGAACGATGGAGGCCACTGTGTTCTTGGGGACCTTCAATGCTGCAGAACTTTTTTGGTACCCTTCCCCAGATCTGTGCCTCAACACAATCCTGTCTCTGAGCTCTACTGACAATTTGTGGCTTGGTTTTTGCTAGGACATGCACTGTCAACTGTGGAACCTTTATATAGACAGGTGTGTGCCTTTCCAAATCATGTCCAATCAATTGAATTTACCACAGGTGGACTCCAATCAAGCTGTAGAAACATCTTAAGGATGATTAAAGGAAATAGGATCCACCTGAGCTAAATTTTGAGTCTCATAGCAAGGGTCTGAATACTTATGTAAATAAGGTATTTATTTTTTTATTTTCAATGCATTTGTAAACATTTCTACAAACCTGTTTCCACTTTGTCATTATGAGGTATTTTGTGTGGATTGATGAGGAAATGTTTTAACTTTATCCATTTTAGAATAAGGCTGTAACGTAACAAAATGTGGGGTCGCAATACTTTCCGAATGCACATTCAGTGAATTGAAGACAAATTATGAAGCACAGAGAAACAAAAGATAGAGAAAGAGAGGCTTTAAGTGGTGAGAACAGCTAGACAGACAGTTTCACAGCAATCAGAGATGCTTCTGTTTCACTTTGATTTCCTGCTGCTTGACGATCAATAAGGATTGATGAGTGCCCCACATACACCAGTTATCCTCTGGCTACAAACAGTCTGAAACCACGGAACTAATCTCTGTAAAAAAAAAACATCTCATATCCGTCTGCAATCGATGTTTCCCTAATGTAACTCTAAATCCTGTTAGTGAACATTTAGTCAACATTTAGTAACATTAAGAGAACACAATACTGTTTATCACTGTCTGCCAATGGCAAGGAGTGGAGCTGGCCAATTAGTCTTGATTTCCCGGTGTGTGTGTGTGTGTGTGTGTGTGTGTGTGTGTGTGTGTGTGTGTGTGTGTGTGTGTGTGTGTGTGTGTGTGTGTGTGTGTGTGTGTGTGTGTGTGTGTTTGCATGTTAGCACGTGCCTCTACGTGTGCGTGTGTCCTTATCTGAGTGTTGTTTTCGACAATGGAACTTTCCAGTCATTTTTCATGTTTGGTTGTTAAGTGCCTCCTCATCTATAATGAATATACATTATGGACGCACTCCACTCACTTTGGTGGCCAGATATCAAGTGTTGCTTCTGCATTTACATTTTAATTCATTCTTATGCAAAGCCACTCACAATAAGTGCCTGACCGGTCGGCCGTCATATATAGACTGTACTGTTTATATGCAGAGGTTACAGTGGGTTAGAGTCTCTCTCTCACCTGGGGTTTTACAGGTCATTGTTTTGAGAGGCCTGAGGGCCTGTGACAGGGATCCAGACTGCATGCTCCATGCCTCTGACACTTGCATTCCCTATTATGCAAGTGGAGATGTATTTAAATGCAGTGGATCCTAAAATGTGCCTTATTTGGTAGTGAGGTTACAATAAGCACTCTCTGGTACTTAAATAAACAATTTCAACACAATTGATAGATTGTGGGCTATTTTAACACCCCCCCCCGCCTCCCAAAAAAAGCTTCTTGATTAATCTATTGGTATTGTTTTCCCTGCTAAAAGGTCAAATAAAGTGCTAACCTGGTAGTGTAACAGTATCAGTGTGTTAACCTGATGGTGGTTCCAGAGTGATCAGTGTGTTAACCTGATGGTGGTTCCAGAGTGATCAGTGTGTTAACCTGATGGTGGTTCCAGAGTGATCAGTGTGTTAACCTGATTGTGGTTCCAGAGTGATCAGTGTGTTAACCTGATGGAGGTTCCAGAGTGATCAGTGTGTTAACCTGATGGTGGTTCCAGAGTGATCAGTGTGTTAACCTGATGTTGGTTCCAGAGTGATCAGTGTGTTAACCTGATGGTGGTTCCAGAGTGATCAGCGTGTTAACCTGATGGTGGTTCCAGAGTGATCAGCGTGTTAACCTGATGGTGGTTCCAGAGTGATCAGTGTGTTAACCTGATGGAGGTTCCAGAGTGATCAGTGTGTTAACCTGATGGTGGTTCCAGAGTGATCAGTGTGTTAACCTGATGGTGGTTCCAGAGTGATCAGTGTGTTAACCTGATGGTGGTTCCAGAGTGATCAGTGTGTTTGCCTGATGGTGGTTCCAGAGTGATCAGCGTGTTAACCTGATGGTGGTTCCAGAGTGATCAGCGTGTTAACCTGATGGTGGTTCCTGAGTGATCAGTATGTTAACCTGATGGTGGTTCCAGAGTGATCAGCGTGTTAACCTGATGGTGGTTCCAGAGTGATCAGCGTGTTAACCTGATGGTGGTTCCAGAGTGATCAGTGTGTTAACCTGATGGTGGTTCCAGAGTGATCAGTGTGTTAACCTGATGGTGGTTCCAGAGTGATCAGTGTGTTAACCTGATTGTGGTTCCAGAGTGATCAGCGTGTTAACCTGATGGTGGTTCCAGAGTGATCAGTGTGTTAACCTGATGGTGGTTCCAGAGTGATCAGTGTGTTTGCCTGATGGTGGTTCCAGAGTGATCAGTGTGTTAACCTGATGGTGGTTCCAGAGTGATCAGCGTGTTAACCTGATGGTGGTTCCAGAGTGATCAGTGTGTTTGCCTGATGGTGGTTGCAGAGTGATCAGTGTGTTAACCTGATGGTGGTTCCAGAGTGATCAGTGTGTTAACCTGATGGTGGTTCCAGAGTGATCAGTGTGTTAACCTGATGGTGGTTCCAGAGTGATCAGTGTGTTAACCTGATGGAGGTTCCAGAGTGATCAGTGTGTTAACCTGATGGTGGTTCCAGAGTGATCAGCGTGTTAACCTGATGGTGGTTCCAGAGTGATCAGTGTGTTAACCTGATGGTGGTTCCAGAGTGATCAGTGTGTTAACCTGATGGTGGTTCCAGAGTGATCAGTGTGTTAACCTGATGGTGGTTCCAGAGTGATCAGTGTGTTTGCCTGATGGTGGTTGCAGAGGGATTAGCTATAGCTTTAACACTGTAATCCTCTAGTCTAGGACAGTATCTGTGTATACTGTGCATGTGCGCACACACACACACACATACACACACACACACATACACACACACACACACACACAGATATACACACACACACACACACACACACACACACACACACACACACACACACACACACACACACACACATTGGGTTAGGGTAGAAAATAGAGGTAAGAGTTACGTGGATTGGCTCTGGTCCTCTAGGGCTGTGTTCCCTCTGTCTGTTCCACACAGGCCTTAGGCAGAATGGCAGATAGTCTGACAGAGCAGGCTTAGGATGAAGCTCAGTCACCGGAACAGTCAGCGCTCTCGCTGCGCATTTAGACACACTCTTCAGGCAGTGGTATAGAGCTGGGGAATGAAAAACAGTGTGCGTGGCTAGTAACTCACCCATCACCTAACAGCTCTCTGTTTATCACCTAACACCTCTCTGTTTATCACCTAACAGCTCTCTGTTTATCACCTAACACCTCTCTGTTTATCACCTAACAGCTCTCTGTTTATCACCTAACAGCTCTCTGTTTATCACCTAACACCTCTCTGTTTATCTCCTAACAGCTCTCTGTTTATCACCTAACACCTCTCTGTTTATCACCTAACAGCTCTCTGTTTATCACCTAACAGCTCTCTGTTTATCACCTAACACCTCTCTGTTTATCACCTAACACCTCTCTGTTTATCACCTAACACCTCTCTGTTTATCACCTAACAGCTCTCTGTTTATCACCTAACAGCTCTCTGTTTATCACCTAACAGCTCTCTGTGTATCACCTAACAGCTCTCTGTTTATCACCTAACAGCTCTCTGTGTATCACCTAACAGCTCTCTGTGTATCACCTAACAGCTCTCTGTTTATCACCTAACACCTCTCTGTTTATCACCTAACAGCTCTCTGTTTATCACCTAACACCTCTCTGTTTATCTCCTAACAGCTCTCTGTTTATCACCTAACAGCTCTCTGTTTATCACCTAACAGCTCTCTGTTTATCACCTAACAGCTCTCTGTTTATCACCTAACACCTCTCTGTTTATCAACTAACACCTCTCTGTTTATCACCTAACACCTCTCTGTTTATCACCTAACAGCTCTCTGTTTATCACCTAACAGCTCTCTGTTTATCACCTAACAGCTCTCTGTTTATCACCTAACACCTCTCTGTTTATCACCTAACACCTCTCTGTTTATCACCTAACACCTCTCTGTTTATC